>NC_073692.1:374514743-374812743 GCF_029784155.1 Uranotaenia lowii | reverse complement strand
TGATCCCAAATTAAGCTCAGAATCCCGAAAAACGGCTTCTAAAGGCCAGAAAACGCATTTTAAAGTTGTGATCCCAAATTACGCTCAGAATCCCCAAAAGTGCTTCTAAAGCCAGAAAAACGCATTTTAAAGTTGTGATCCCAAATTAAGCTCAGAATCCCGAAAAACGGCTTCTAAAGGCCAGAAAACGCATTTTAAAGTTGTGATCCCAAATTAAGCTCAGAATCCCGAAAAACGGCTTCTAAAGGCCAGAAAACGAATTTTAAAGTTGTGATCCCAAATTAAGCTCAGAATCCCGAAAAACGGCTTCTAAAGGCCAGAAAACGCATTTTAAAGTTTTGATCCAAATTTAGCTCAGAATCCCGAAAAACGGCTTCTAAAGGCCAGAAAACGCATTTTAAAGTTGTGATCCCAAATTAAGCTCAGAATCCCGAAAAACGGCTTCTAAAGGCCAGAAAACGCATTTTAAAGTTGTGATCCCAAATTAAGCTCAGAATCCCGAAAAACGCTTCTAAAGGCCAGAAAACGCATTTTAAAGTTGTGATCCCAAATTAAGCTCAGAATCCCGAAAAACGGCTTCTAAAGGCCAGAAAACGCATTTTAAAGTTGTGATCCCAAATTAAGCTCAGAATCCCGAAAAAAGTGCTTCTAAAGGCCAGAAACGCATTTTAAAGTTGTGATCCCAAATTAAGCTCAGAATCCCGAAAAACGGCTTCTAAAGGCCAGAAAACGCATTTTAAAGTTGTGATCCCAAATTAAGCTCAGAATCCCGAAAAAGTGCTTCTAAAGGCCAGAAAACGCATTTAAAGTTGTGATCCCAAATTAAGCTCAGAATCCCGAAAAACGGCTTCTAAAGGCCAGAAAACGCATTTTAAAGTTGTGATCCCAAATTAAGCTCAGAATCCCCAAAAACGGCTTCTAAAAGGCCAGAAAACGCATTTTAAAGTTGTGATCCCAAATTAAGCCCCAAAAAGTGCTTCTAAAGGCCAGAAAACGCATTTTAAAGTTGTGATCCCAAATTAAGCTCAGAATCCCGAAAAACGGCTTCTAAAGGCCAGAAAACGCATTTTAAAGTTGTGATCCCAAATTAAGCTCAGAATCCCGAAAAACGGCTTCTAAAGGCCAGAAAACGCATTTAAAGTTTTGATCCCAAATTTAGCTCAGAATCCCGAAAAACGGCTTCTAAAGGCCAGAAAACGCATTTTAAAGTTGTGATCCCAAATTAAGCTCAGAATCCCGAAAAACGGCTTCTAAAGGCCCAGAAAACGCATTTTAAAGTTGTGATCCCAAATTAAGCTCAGAATCCCGAAAAAGTGCTTCTAAAGGCCAGAAAACGCATTTTAAAGTTGTGATCCCAAATTAAGCTCAGAATCCCGAAAAAACGGCTTCTAAAGGCCAGAAAACGCATTTTAAAGTTTTGATCCCAAATTTAGCTCAGAATCCCGAAAAACGGCTTCTAAAGGCCAGAAAACGCATTTTAAAGTTGTGATCCCAAATTAAGCTCAGAATCCCAAAAAGTGCTTCTAAAGGCCAGAAAACGCATTTTAAAGTTGTGATCCCAAATTAAGCTCAGAATCCCGAAAAAACGGCTTCTAAAGGCCAGAAAACGCATTTTAAAGTTGTGATCCCAAATTAAGCTCAGAATCCCGAAAAACGGCTTCTAAAGGCCAGAAAACGCATTTTAAAGTTTTGATCCCAAATTTAGCTCAGAATCCCGAAAAACGGCTTCTAAAGGCCAGAAAACGCATTTTAAAGTTGTGATCCCAAATTAAGCTCAGAATCCCGAAAAAACGGCTTCTAAAGGCCAGAAAACGCATTTTAAAGTTGTGATCCCAAATTAAGCTCAGAATCCCGAAAAACGGCTTCTAAAGGCCAGAAAACGCATTTTAAAGTTGTGATCCCAAATTAAGCTCAGAATCCCGAAAAAACGGCTTCTAAAGGCCAGAAAACGCATTTTTAAAGTTTTGATCCCAAATTTAGCTCAGAATCCCGAAAAACGGCTTCTAAAGGCCAGAAAACGCATTTTAAAGTTGTGATCCCAAATTAAGCTCAGAATCCCGAAAAACGGCTTCTAAAGGCCAGAAAACGCATTTTAAAGTTGGGATCCCAAATTAAGCTCAGAATCCCCAAAAAGTGCTTCTAAAGCCAGAAAACGCATTTTAAAGTTGTGATCCCAAATTAAGCTCAGAATCCGAAAAACGGCTTCTAAAGGCCAGAAAACGCATTTTAAAGTTGTGATCCCAAATTAAGCTCAGAATCCCGAAAAACGGCTTCTAAAGGCCAGAAAACGCATTTTAAAGTTGTGATCCCAAATTAAGCTCAGAATCCCGAAAAACGGCTTCTAAAGGCCAGAAAACGCATTTTAAAGTTTTGATCCCAAATTTAGCTCAGAATCCCGAAAAACGGCTTCTAAAGGCCAGAAAACGCATTTTAAAGTTGTGATCCCAAATTAAGCTCAGAATCCCGAAAAACGGCTTCTAAAGGCCAGAAAACGCATTTTAAAGTTGTGATCCCAAATTAGCTCAGAATCCCGAAAAACGGCTTCTAAAGGCCAGAAAACGCATTTTAAAGTTGTGATCCCAAATTAAGCTCAGAATCCCGAAAAACGGCTTCTAAAGGCCAGAAAACGCATTTTAAAGTTTTGATCCCAAATTTAGCTCAGAATCCCGAAAAACGGCTTCTAAAGGCCAGAAAACGCATTTTAAAGTTGTGATCCCAAATTAAGCTCAGAATCCCGAAAAACGGCTTCTAAAGGCCAGAAAACGCATTTTAAAGTTGGGATCCCAAATTAAGCTCAGAATCCCAAAAAAGTGCTTCTAAAGCCAGAAAACGCATTTTAAAGTTGTGATCCCAAATTAAGCTCAGAATCCCGAAAAACGGCTTCTAAAGGCCAGAAAACGCATTTTAAAGTTGTGATCCCAAATTAAGCTCAGAATCCCGAAAAACGGCTTCTAAAGGCCAGAAAACGCATTTTAAAGTTGTGATCCCAAATTAAGCTCAGAATCCCAGAAAAGTGCTTCTAAAGGCCAGAAAACGCATTTTAAAGTTGTGATCCCAAATTAAGCTCAGAATCCCGAAAAACGGCTTCTAAAGGCCAGAAACGCATTTAAAGTTGTGATCCCAAACTAAGCTCAGAATCCGAAAAACGGCTTCTAAATTCCAGAAAACGCATTTTAAAGTTGTGATCCCAAAATTAAGCTCAGAATCCCGAAAAACGGCTTCTAAAGGCCAGAAACGCATTTTAAAGTTGTGATCCCAAATTAAGCTCAGAATCCCGAAAAACGGCTTCTAAAGGCCAGAAAACGCATTTTAAAGTTGTGATCCCAAATTAAGCTCAGAATCCCGAAAAACGGCTTCTAAAGGCCAGAAAACGCATTTTAAAGTTGTGATCCCAAACTAAGCTCAGAATCCCGAAAAACGGCTTCTAAAGGCCAGAAAACGCATTTTAAAGTTGTGATCCCAAATTAAGCTCAGAATCCCGAAAAACGGCTTCTAAAGGCCAGAAAACGCATTTTAAAGTTGTGATCCCAAATTAAGCTCAGAATCCCGAAAAACGGCTTCTAAAGGCCAGAAAAACGCATTTTAAAGTTTGATCCCAAATTTAGCTCAGAATCCCGAAAAACGGCTTCTAAAGGCCAGAAAACGCATTTTAAAGTTGTGATCCCAAATTAAGCTCAGAATCCCGAAAAAGTGCTTCTAAAGGCCAGGAAAACGCATTTTAAAGTTGTGATCCCAAATTAAGCTCAGAATCCCGAAAAACGGCTTCTAAAGGCCAGAAAACGCATTTTAAAGTTGTGATCCCAAATTAAGCTCAGAATCCCCAAAAAGTGCTTCTAAAGGCCAGAAAACGCATTTTAAAGTTGTGATCCCAAATTAAGCTCAGAATCCCGAAAAACGGCTTCTAAAGGCCAGGAAAACGCATTTTAAAGTTGTGATCCCAAATTAAGCTCAGAATCCCGAAAAAACGGCTTCTAAAGGCCAGAAACGCATTTTAAAGTTGTGATCCCAAATTTAGCTCAGAATCCGAAAAACGGCTTCTAAAGGCCAGAAAACGCATTTTAAAGTTGTGATCCCAAATTAAGCTCAGAATCCCGAAAAACGGCTTCTAAAGGCCAGAAAACGCATTTTAAAGTTTTGATCCCAAATTTAGCTCAGAATCCCGAAAAACGGCTTCTAAAGGCCAGAAAACGCATTTTAAAGTTGTGATCCCAAATTAAGCTCAGAATCCCGAAAAAAGTGCTTCTAAAGGCCAGAAAACGCATTTTAAAGTTGTGATCCCAAATTAAGCTCAGAATCCCGAAAAACGGCTTCTAAAGGCCAGAAAACGCATTTTAAAGTTGTGATCCCAAACTAAGCTCAGAATCCCGAAAAACGGCTTCTAAAGGCCAGAAAACGCATTTTAAAGTTGTGATCCCAAATTAAGCTCAGAATCCAGAAAAACGGCTTCTAAAGGCCAGAAAACGCATTTTAAAGTTGTGATCCCAAATTAAGCTCAGAATCCCGAAAAACGGCTTCTAAAGGCCAGAAAACGCATTTTAAAGTTGTGATCCCAAATTAAGCTCAGAATCCAGAAAAACGGCTTCTAAAGGCCAGAAAACGCATTTTAAAGTTGTGATCCCAAATTAAGCTCAGAATCCCCAAAAAGTGCTTCTAAAGCCAGAAAACGCATTTTAAAGTTGTGATCCCAAATTAAGCTCAGAATCCCGAAAAAACGGCTTCTAAAGGCCAGAAAACGCATTTTAAAGTTGTGATCCCAGATTAAGCTCAGAATCCCCAAAAAGTGCTTCTAAAGGCCAGAAAACGCATTTTAAAGTTGTGATCCCAAATTAAGCTCAGAATCCCCAAAAAGTGCTTCTAAAGGCCAGAAAACGCATTTTAAAGTTGTGATCCCAAATTAAGCTCAGAATCCCCAAAAAGTGCTTCTAAAGCCAGAAAACGCATTTTAAAGTTGTGATCCCAAATTAAGCTCAGAATCCCGAAAAACGGCTTCTAAAGGCCAGAAAACGCATTTTAAAGTTGTGATCCCAAATTAAGCTCAGAATCCCGAAAAACGGCTTCTAAAGGCCAGAAAACGCATTTTAAAGTTGTGATCCCAAATTAAGCTCAGAATCCCGAAAAACGGCTTCTAAAGGCCAGAAAACGCATTTTAAAGTTTGATCCCAAATTTAGCTCAGAATCCCGAAAAACGGCTTCTAAAGGCCAGAAAAATTTTAAAGTTGTGATCCAAAATTAAGCTCAGAATCCCGAAAAACGGCTTCTAAAGGCCAGAAAACGCATTTTAAAGTTGTGATCCCAAATTAACCTCAGAATCCCGAAAAACGGCTTCTAAAGGCCAGAAAACGCATTTTAAAGTTGTGATCCCAGATTAAGCTCAGAATCCCCAAAAAGTGCTTCTAAAGGCCAGAAAACGCATTTTAAAGTTGTGATCCCAAATTAAGCTCAGAATCCCGAAAAACGGCTTCTAAAGGCCAGAAAACGCATTTTAAAGTTGTGATCCCAAATTAAGCTCAGAATCCCGAAAAACGGCTTCTTAAGGCCAGAAAACGCATTTTAAAGTTGTGATCCCAAATTAAGCTCAGAATCCCGAAAAACGGCTTCTAAAGGCCAGAAAACGCATTTTAAAGTTGTGATCCCAGATTAAGCTCAGAATCCCCAAAAAGTGCTTCTAAAGGCCAGAAAACGCATTTGAAAGTTGTGATCCCAAATTAAGCTCAGAATCCCGAAAAACGGCTTCTAAAGGCCAGAAAACGCATTTTAAAGTTGTGATCCCAAATTAAGCTCAGAATCCCGAAAAACGGCTTCTAAAGGCCAGAAAACGCATTTTAAAGTTTTGATCCCAAATTTAGCTCAGAATCCCGAAAAACGGCTTCTAAAGGCCAGAAAACGCATTTTAAAGTTGTGATCCCAAATTAAGCTCAGAATCCCGAAAAACGGCTTCAAAAGGCCAGAAAACGCATTTTAAAGTTTTGATCCCAAATTAAGCTCAGAATCCCGAAAAACGGCTTCTAAAGGCCAGAAAACGCATTTTAAAGTTGTGATCCCAAATTAAGCTCAGAATCCCGAAAAACGGCTTCTAAAGGCCAGAAAACGCATTTTAAAGTTGTGATCCCAAATTTAGCTCAGAATCCCGAAAAACGGCTTCTAAAGGCCAGAAAACGCATTTTAAAGTTGTGATCCCAAATTTAGCTCAGAATCCCGAAAAACGGCTTCTAAAGGCCAGAAAACGCATTTTAAAGTTTTGATCCCAAATTTAGCTCAGAATCCCGAAAAACGGCTTCTAAAGGCCAGAAAACGCATTTTAAAGTTGTGATCCCAAATTAAGCTCAGAATCCCGAAAAACGGCTTCTAAAGGCCAGAAAACGCATTTTAAAGTTGTGATCCCAAATTAAGCTCAGAATCCCCAAAAAGTGCTTCTAAAGGCCAGAAAACGCATTTTAAAGTTGTGATCCCAAATTAAGCTCAGAATCCCCAAAAAGTGCTTCTAAAGCCAGAAAACGCATTTTAAAGTTTTGATCCCAAATTAAGCTCAGAATCCCGAAAAACGGCTTCTAAAGGCCAGAAAACGCATTTTAAAGTTGTGATCCCAAATTAAGCTCAGAATCCCGAAAAACGGCTTCTAAAGGCCAGAAAACGCATTTTAAAGTTTTGATCCCAAATTTAGCTCAGAATCCCGAAAAACGGCTTCTAAAGGCCAGAAAACGCATTTTAAAGTTGTGATCCCAAATTTAGCTCAGAATCCCCAAAAAGTGCTTCTAAAGCCAGAAAACGCATTTTAAAGTTGTGATCCCAAATTTAGCTCAGAATCCCCAAAAAGTGCTTCTAAAGGCCAGAAAACGCATTTTAAAGTTGTGATCCCAAATTAAGCTCAGAATCCTCAAAAAGTGCTTCTAAAGCCAGAAAACGCATTTTAAAGTTGTGATCCCAAATTAAGCTCAGAATCCCGAAAAACGGCTTCTAAAGGCCAGAAAACGCATTTTAAAGTTTTGATCCCAAATTTAGCTCAGAATCCCGAAAAACGGCTTCTAAAGGCCAGAAAACGCATTTTAAAGTTGTGATCCCAAATTTAGCTCAGAATCCCGAAAAACGGCTTCTAAAGGCCAGAAAACGCATTTTAAAGTTGTGATCCCAAATTAAGCTCAGAATCCCCAAAAAGTGCTTCTAAAGGCCAGAAAACGCATTTTAAAGTTTTGATCCCAAATTAAGCTCAGAATCCCCAAAAAGTGCTTCTAAAGCCAGAAAACGCATTTTAAAGTTTTGATCCCAAATTAAGCTCAGAATCCCGAAAAACGGCTTCTAAAGGCCAGAAAACGCATTTTAAAGTTGTGATCCCAAATTAAGCTCAGAATCCCGAAAAACGGCTTCTAAAGGCCAGAAAACGCATTTTAAAGTTGTGATCCCAAATTAAGCTCAGAATCCCGAAAAACGGCTTCTAAAGGCCAGAAAACGCATTTTAAAGTTTTGATCCCAAATTTAGCTCAGAATCCCGAAAAACGGCTTCTAAAGGCCAGAAAACGCATTTTAAAGTTGTGATCCCAAATTAAGCTCAGAATCCCGAAAAACGGCTTCTAAAGGCCAAAAAACGCATTTTAAAGTTGTGATCCCAAATTAAGCTCAGAATCCCCAAAAAGTGCTTCTAAAGGCCAGAAAACGCATTTTAAAGTTGTGATCCCAAATTAAGCTCAGAATCCCGAAAAACGGCTTCTAAAGGCCAGAAAACGCATTTTAAAGTTGTGATCCAAAATTAAGCTTAGAATCCCGAAAAACGGCTTCTAAAGGCCAGAAAACGCATTTTAAAGTTGTGATCCCAAATTAAGCTCAGAATCCCGAAAAACGGCTTCTAAAGGCCAGAAAACGCATTTTAAAGTTTTGATCCCAGATTAAGCTCAGAATCCCCAAAAAGTGCTTCTAAAGGCCAGAAAACGCATTTTAAAGTTGTGATCCCAAATTAAGCTCAGAATCCCCAAAAAGTGCTTCTAAAGCCAGAAAACGCATTTTAAAGTTTTGATCCCAAATTAAGCTCAGAATCCCGAAAAACGGCTTCTAAAGGCCAGAAAACGCATTTTAAAGTTGTGATCCCAAATTAAGCTCAGAATCCCCAAAAAGTGCTTCTAAAGCCAGAAAACGCATTTTAAAGTTGTGATCCCAAATTAAGCTCAGAATCCCGAAAAACGGCTTCTAAAGGCCAGAAAACGCATTTTAAAGTTGTGATCCCAAATTAAGCTCAGAATCCCGAAAAACGGCTTCTAAAGGCCAGAAAACGCATTTTAAAGTTTTGATCCCAAATTTAGCTCAGAATCCCGAAAAACGGCTTCTAAAGGCCAGAAAACGCATTTTAAAGTTGTGATCCCAAATTAAGCTCAGAATCCCCAAAAAGTGCTTCTAAAGCCAGAAAACGCATTTTAAAGTTGTGATCCCAAATTAAGCTCAGAATCCCGAAAAACGGCTTCTAAAGGCCAGAAAACGCATTTTAAAGTTTTGATCCCAAATTAAGCTCAGAATCCCGAAAAACGGCTTCTAAAGGCCAGAAAACGCATTTTAAAGTTGTGATCCCAAATTAAGCTCAGAATCCCCAAAAAGTGCTTCTAAAGGCCAGAAAACGCATTTTAAAGTTGTGATCCCAAATTAAGCTCAGAATCCCGAAAAACGGCTTCTAAAGGCCAGAAAACGCATTTTAAAGTTGTGATCCCAAATTAAGCTCAGAATCCCGAAAAACGGCTTCTAAAGGCCAGAAAACGCATTTTAAAGTTTTGATCCCAAATTTAGCTCAGAATCCCGAAAAACGGCTTCTAAAGGCCAGAAAACGCATTTTAAAGTTGTGATCCCAAATTAAGCTCAGAATCCCGAAAAACGGCTTCTAAAGGCCAGAAAACGCATTTTAAAGTTGTGATCCCAAATTAACCTCAGAATCCCGAAAAACGGCTTCTAAAGGCCAGAAAACGCATTTTAAAGTTGTGATCCCAGATTAAGCTCAGAATCCCCAAAAAGTGCTTCTAAAGGCCAGAAAACGCATTTTAAAGTTGTGATCCCAAATTAAGCTCAGAATCCCGAAAAACGGCTTCTAAAGGCCAGAAAACGCATTTTAAAGTTGTGATCCCAAATTAAGCTCAGAATCCCCAAAAAGTGCTTCTAAAGCCAGAAAACGCATTTTAAAGTTGTGATCCCAAATTAAGCTCAGTATCCCGAAAAACGGCTTCTAAAGGCCAGAAAACGCATTTTAAAGTTGTGATCCCAGATTAAGCTCAGAATCCCCAAAAAGTGCTTCTAAAGGCCAGAAAACGCATTTGAAAGTTGTGATCCCAAATTAAGCTCAGAATCCCGAAAAACGGCTTCTAAAGGCCAGAAAACGCATTTTAAAGTTGTGATCCCAAATTAAGCTCAGAATCCCGAAAAACGGCTTCTAAAGGCCAGAAAACGCATTTTAAAGTTGTGATCCCAAATTTAGCTCAGAATCCCGAAAAACGGCTTCTAAAGGCCAGAAAACGCATTTTAAAGTTGTGATCCCAAATTAAGCTCAGAATCCCGAAAAACGGCTTCAAAAGGCCAGAAAACGCATTTTAAAGTTTTGATCCCAAATTAAGCTCAGAATCCCGAAAAACGGCTTCTAAAGGCCAGAAAACGCATTTTAAAGTTGTGATCCCAAATTAAGCTCAGAATCCCGAAAAACGGCTTCTAAAGGCCAGAAAACGCATTTTAAAGTTGTGATCCCAAATTTAGCTCAGAATCCCGAAAAACGGCTTCTAAAGGCCAGAAAACGCATTTTAAAGTTGTGATCCCAAATTTAGCTCAGAATCCCGAAAAACGGCTTCTAAAGGCCAGAAAACGCATTTTAAAGTTTTGATCCCAAATTTAGCTCAGAATCCCGAAAAACGGCTTCTAAAGGCCAGAAAACGCATTTTAAAGTTGTGATCCCAAATTTAGCTCAGAATCCCGAAAAACGGCTTCTAAAGGCCAGAAAACGCATTTTAAAGTTGTGATCCCAAATTAAGCTCAGAATCCCCAAAAAGTGCTTCTAAAGGCCAGAAAACGCATTTTAAAGTTGTGATCCCAAATTAAGCTCAGAATCCCCAAAAAGTGCTTCTAAAGCCAGAAAACGCATTTTAAAGTTTTGATCCCAAATTAAGCTCAGAATCCCGAAAAACGGCTTCTAAAGGCCAGAAAACGCATTTTAAAGTTGTGATCCCAAATTAAGCTCAGAATCCCGAAAAACGGCTTCTAAAGGCCAGAAAACGCATTTTAAAGTTTTGATCCCAAATTTAGCTCAGAATCCCGAAAAACGGCTTCTAAAGGCCAGAAAACGCATTTTAAAGTTGTGATCCCAAATTTAGCTCAGAATCCCCAAAAAGTGCTTCTAAAGCCAGAAAACGCATTTTAAAGTTGTGATCCCAAATTTAGCTCAGAATCCCCAAAAAGTGCTTCTAAAGGCCAGAAAACGCATTTTAAAGTTGTGATCCCAAATTAAGCTCAGAATCCCGAAAAACGGCTTCTAAAGGCCAGAAAACGCATTTTAAAGTTGTGATCCCAAATTAAGCTCAGAATCCCGAAAAACGGCTTCTAAAGGCCAGAAAACGCATTTTAAAGTTTTGATCCCAAATTTAGCTCAGAATCCCGAAAAACGGCTTCTAAAGGCCAGAAAACGCATTTTAAAGTTGTGATCCCAAATTTAGCTCAGAATCCCGAAAAACGACTTCTAAAGGCCAGAAAACGCATTTTAAAGTTGTGATCCCAAATTAAGCTCAGAATCCCCAAAAAGTGCTTCTAAAGGCCAGAAAACGCATTTTAAAGTTGTGATCCCAAATTAAGCTCAGAATCCCCAAAAAGTGCTTCTAAAGCCAGAAAACGCATTTTAAAGTTGTGATCCCAAATTAAGCTCAGAATCCCGAAAAACGGCTTCTAAAGGCCAGAAAACGCATTTTAAAGTTGTGATCCCAAATTAAGCTCAGAATCCCGAAAAACGGCTTCTAAAGGCCAGAAAACGCATTTTAAAGTTTTGATCCCAAATTTAGCTCAGAATCCCGAAAAACGGCTTCTAAAGGCCAGAAAACGCATTTTAAAGTTGTGATCCCAAATTAAGCTCAGAATCCCGAAAAACGGCTTCTAAAGGCCAGAAAACGCATTTTAAAGTTGTGATCCCAAATTAAGCTCAGAATCCCGAAAAACGGCTTCAAAAGGCCAGAAAACGCATTTTAAAGTTGTGATCCCAAATTAAGCTCAGAATCCCGAAAAACGGCTTCTAAAGGCCAGAAAACGCATTTTAAAGTTGTGATCCCAAATTAAGCTCAGAATCCCGAAAAACGGCTTCTAAAGGCCAGAAAACGCATTTTAAAGTTGTGATCCCAAATTAAGCTCAGAATCCCGAAAAACGGCTTCTAAAGGCCAGAAAACGCATTTTAAAGTTTTGATCCCAGATTAAGCTCAGAATCCCCAAAAAGTGCTTCTAAAGGCCAGAAAACGCATTTTAAAGTTGTGATCCCAAATTAAGCTCAGAATCCCCAAAAAGTGCTTCTAAAGGCCAGAAAACGCATTTTAAAGTTGTGATCCCAAATTAAGCTCAGAATCCCGAAAAACGGCTTCTAAAGGCCAGAAAACGCATTTTAAAGTTGTGATCCCAAATTAAGCTCAGAATCCCCAAAAAGTGCTTCTAAAGGCCAGAAAACGCATTTTAAAGTTGTGATCCCAAATTAAGCTCAGAATCCCCAAAAAGTGCTTCTAAAGGCCAGAAAACGCATTTTAAACTTGTGATCCCAAATTAAGCTCAGAATCCCCAAAAAGTGCTTCTAAAGGCCAGAAAACGCATTTTAAAGTTGTGATCCCAAATTAAACTCAGAATCCCCAAAAAGTGCTTCTAAAGGCCAGAAAACGCATTTTAAAGTTGTGATCCCAAATTAAGCTCAGAATCCCCAAAAAGTGCTTCTAAAGGCCAGAAAACGCATTTTAAAGTTGTGATCCCAAATTAAGCTCAGAATCCCGAAAAACGGCTTTTTAAGGCCATAAAACGCATTTTAAAGTTGTGATCCCAAATTAAGCTCAGAATCCCCAAAAAGTGCTTCTAAAGGCCAGAAAACGCATTTTAAAGTTGTGATCCCAAATTAAACTCAGAATCCCCAAAAAGTGCTTCTAAAGGCCAGAAAACGCATTTTAAAGTTGTGATCCCAAATTAAGCTCAGAATCCCTAAAAACGGCTTCTAAAGGCCAGAAAACGCATATTAAAGTTGTGATCCCAAATTAAGCTCAGAATCCCCAAAAAGTGCTTCTAAAGGCCAGAAAACGCATTTTAAAGTTGTGATCCCAAATTAAGCTCAGAATCCCCTAAAAGTGCTTCTAAAGCCAGAAAACGCATTTTAAAGTTGTGATCCCAAATTAAGCTCAGAATCCCGAAAAACGGCTTCTAAAGGCCAGAAAACGCATTTTAAAGTTGTGATCCCAAATTAAGCTCAGAATCCCCAAAAAGTGCTTCTAAAGCCAGAAAACGCATTTTAAAGTTGTGATCCCAAATTAAGCTCAGAATCCCGAAAAACGGCTTCTAAAGGCCAGAAAACGCATTTTAAAGTTGTGATCCCAAATTAAGCTCAGAATCCCGAAAAACGGCTTCTAAAGGCCAGAAAACGCATTTTAAAGTTGTGATCCCAAATTAAACTCAGAATCCCCAAAAAGTGCTTCTAAAGGCCAGAAAACGCATTTTAAAGTTGTGATCCCAAATTAAGCTCAGAATCCCGAAAAACGGCTTCTAAAGGCCAGAAAACGCATTTTAAAGTTGTGATCCCAAATTAAGCTCAAAATCCCGAAAAACGGCTTCTAAAGGCCAGAAAACGCATTTTAAAGTTGTGATCCCAAATTAAGCTCAGAATCCCGAAAAACGGCTTCTAAAGGCCAGAAAACGCATTTTAAAGTTGTGATCCCAAATTAAGCTCAGAATCCCGAAAAACGGCTTCTAAAGGCCAGAAAATGCATTTTAAAGTTGTGATCCCAAATTAAGCTCAGAATCCCCAAAAAGTGCTTCTAAAGGCCAGAAAACGCATTTTAAAGTTGTGATCCCAAATTAAGCTCAGAATCCCCAAAAAGTGCTTCTAAAGGCCATAAAACGCATTTTAAAGTTGTGATCCCAAATTAAGCTCAGAATCCCCAAAAAGTGCTTCTAAAGGCCAGAAAACGCATTTTAAAGTTGTGATCCCAAATTAAGCTCAGAATCCCCAAAAAGTGCTTCTAAAGGCCAGAAAACGCATTTTAAAGTTGTGATCCCAAATTAAACTCAGAATCCCCAAAAAGTGCTTCTAAAGGCCAGAAAACGCATTTTAAAGTTGTGATCCCCAAATTAAGCTCAGAATCCCCAAAAAGTGCTTCTAAAGGCCAGAAAACGCATTTTAAAGTCGTGATCCCAAATTAAGCTCAGAATCCCGAAAAACGGCTTCTAAAGGCCAGAAAACGCATTTTAAAGTTGTGATCCCAAATTAAGCTCAGAATCCCCAAAAAGTGCTTCTAAAGGCCAGAAAACGCATTTTAAAGTTGTGATCCCAAATTAAGCTCAGAATCCCCAAAAAGTGCTTCTAAAGGCCAGAAAACGCATTTTAAAGTTGTGATCCCAAATTAAGCTCAGAATCCCCAAAAAGTGCTTCTAAAGGCCAGAAAACGCATTTTAAAGTTGTGATCCCAAATTAAACTCAGAATCCCCAAAAAGTGCTTCTAAAGGCCAGAAAACGCATTTTAAAGTTGTGATCCCAAATTAAGCTCAGAATCCCGAAAAACGGCTTCTAAAGGCCAGAAAACGCATTTTAAAGTTGTGATCCCAGATTAAGCTCAGAATCCCCAAAAAGTGCTTCTAAAGGCCAGAAAACGCATTTTAAAGTTGTGATCCCAAATTAAGCTCAGAATCCCGAAAAACGGCTTCTAAAGGCCAGAAAACGCATTTTAAAGTTGTGATCCCAAATTAAGCTCAGAATCCCGAAAAACGGCTTCTAAAGGCCAGAAAACGCATTTTAAAGTTGTGATCCCAAATTAAACTCAGAATCCCCAAAAAGTGCTTCTAAAGGCCAGAAAACGCATTTTAAAGTTGTGATCCCAAATTAAGCTCAGAATCCCCAAAAAGTGCTTCTAAAGGCCAGAAAACGCATTTTAAAGTTGTGATCCCAAATTAAACTCAGAATCCCCAAAAAGTGCTTCTAAAGGCCAGAAAACGCATTTTAAAGTTGTGATCCCCAAATTAAGCTCAGAATCCCCAAAAAGTGCTTCTAAAGGCCAGAAAACGCATTTTAAAGTTGTGATCCCAAATTAAGCTCAGAATCCCGAAAAACGGCTTCTAAAGGCCAGAAAACGCATTTTAAAGTTGTGATCCCAAATTAAGCTCAGAATCCCGAAAAACGGCTTCTAAAGGCCAGAAAATGCATTTTAAAGTTGTGATCCCAAATTAAGCTCAGAATCCCGAAAAAGTGCTTCTAAAGGCCAGAAAAAGCATTTTAAAGTTGTGATCCCAAATTAAGCTCAGAATCCCCAAAAACGGCTTCTAAAGGCCAGAAAAAGCATTTTAAAGTTGTGATCCCAAATTAAGCTCAGAATCCCCAAAAAGTGCTTCTAAAGGCCAGAAAACGCATTTTAAAGTTGTGATCCCAAATTAAGCTCAGAATCCCGAAAAACGGCTTCTAAAGGCCAGAAAACGCATTTTAAAGTTGTGATCCCAAATTAAGCTCAGAATCCCCAAAAAGTGCTTCTAAAGGCCAGAAAACGCATTTTAAAGTTGTGATCCCAAATTAAGCTCAGAATCCCGAAAAACGGCTTCTAAAGGCCAGAAAACGCATTTTAAAGTTGTGATCCCAAATTAAGCTCAGAATCCCCAAAAAGTGCTTCTAAAGGCCAGAAAACGCATTTTAAAGTTGTGATCCCAAATTAAACTCAGAATCCCCAAAAAGTGCTTCTAAAGGCCAGAAAACGCATTTTAAAGTTGTGATCCCCAAATTAAGCTCAGAATCCCCAAAAAGTGCTTCTAAAGGCCAGAAAACGCATTTTAAAGTTGTGATCCCAAATTAAGCTCAGAATCCCGAAAAACGGCTTCTAAAGGCCAGAAAACGCATTTTAAAGTTGTGATCCCAAATTAAGCTCAGAATCCCGAAAAACGGCTTCTAAAGGCCAGAAAATGCATTTTAAAGTTGTGATCCCAAATTAAGCTCAGAATCCCGAAAAAGTGCTTCTAAAGGCCAGAAAAAGCATTTTAAAGTTGTGATCCCAAATTAAGCTCAGAATCCCCAAAAACGGCTTCTAAAGGCCAGAAAACGCATTTTAAAGTTGTGATCCCAAATTAAGCTCAGAATCCCGAAAAACGGCTTCTAAAGGCCATAAAACGCATTTTAAAGTTGTGATCCCAAATTAAGCTCAGAATCCCCAAAAAGTGCTTCTAAAGGCCAGAAAACGCATTTTAAAGTTGTGATCCCAAATTAAGCTCAGAATCCCCAAAAAGTGCTTCTAAAGGCCAGAAAACGCATTTTAAAGTTGTGATCCCAAATTAAGCTCAGAATCCCCAAAAAGTGCTTCTAAAGGCCAGAAAACGCATTTTAAAGTTGTGATCCCAAATTAAACTCAGAATCCCCAAAAAGTGCTTCTAAAGGCCAGAAAACGCATTTTAAAGTTGTGATCCCAAATTAAGCTCAGAATCCCGAAAAACGGCTTCTAAAGGCCAGAAAACGCATTTTAAAGTTGTGATCCCAGATTAAGCTCAGAATCCCCAAAAAGTGCTTCTAAAGGCCAGAAAACGCATTTTAAAGTTGTGATCCCAAATTAAGCTCAGAATCCCGAAAAACGGCTTCTAAAGGCCAGAAAACGCATTTTAAAGTTGTGATCCCAAATTAAGCTCAGAATCCCGAAAAACGGCTTCTAAAGGCCAGAAAACGCATTTTAAAGTTGTGATCCCAAATTAAACTCAGAATCCCCAAAAAGTGCTTCTAAAGGCCAGAAAACGCATTTTAAAGTTGTGATCCCAAATTAAGCTCAGAATCCCGAAAAACGGCTTCTAAAGGCCAGAAAACGCATTTTAAAGTTGTGATCCCAAATTTAGCTCAGAATCCCGAAAAACGGCTTCTAAAGGCCAGAAAACGCATTTTAAAGTTGTGATCCCAAATTAAACTCAGAATCCCCAAAAAGTGCTTCTAAAGCCAGAAAACGCATTTTAAAGTTGTGATCCCAAATTAAGCTCAGAATCCCGAAAAACGGCTTCTAAAGGCCAGAAAACGCATTTTAAAGTTGTGATCCCAAATTAAACTCAGAATCCCCAAAAAGTGCTTCTAAAGGCCAGAAAACGCATTTTAAAGTTGTGATCCCAAATTAAGCTCAGAATCCCGAAAAACGGCTTCTAAAGGCCAGAAAACGCATTTTAAAGTTGTGATCCCAAATTAAGCTCAGAATCCCCAAAAAGTGCTTCTAAAGGCCAGAAAACGCATTTTAAAGTTGTGATCCCAAATTAAGCTCAGAATCCCCAAAAAGTGCTTCTAAAGGCCAGAAAACGCATTTTAAAGTTGTGATCCCAAATTAAGCTCAGCATCCCTAAAAGACGCTTCTAAAGGCCAGAAAACGCATTTTAAAGTTGTGATCCCAAATTAAGCTCAGAATCCCCAAAAAGTGCTTCTAAAGCCAGAAAACGCATTTTAAAGTTGTGATCCCAAATTAAGCTCAGAATCCCGAAAAACGGCTTCTAAAGGCCAGAAAACGCATTTTAAAGTTGTGATCCCAAATTAAGCTCAGAATCCCCAAAAAGTGCTTCTAAAGCCAGAAAACGCATTTTAAAGTTGTGATCCCAAATTAAGCTCAGAATCCCGAAAAACGGCTTCTAAAGGCCAGAAAACGCATTTTAAAGTTGTGATCCCAAATTAAGCTCAGAATCCCCAAAAAGTGCTTCTAAAGCCAGAAAACGCATTTTAAAGTTGTGATCCCAAATTAAGCTCAGAATCCCGAAAAACGGCTTCTAAAGGCCAGAAAACGCATTTTAAAGTTGTGATCCCAAATTAAGCTCAGAATCCCGAAAAACGGCTTCTAAAGGCCAGAAAACGCATTTTAAAGTTGTGATCCCAAATTAAACTCAGAATCCCCAAAAACTGCTTCTAAAGGCCAGAAAACGCATTTTAAAGTTGTGATCCCAAATTAAGCTCAGAATCCCGAAAAACGGCTTCTAAAGGCCAGAAAACGCATTTTAAAGTTGTGATCCCAAATTAAGCTCAAAATCCCGAAAAACGGCTTCTAAAGGCCAGAAAACGCATTTTAAAGTTGTGATCCCAAATTAAGCTCAGAATCCCGAAAAACGGCTTCTAAAGGCCAGAAAACGCATTTTAAAGTTGTGATCCCAAATTAAGCTCAGAATCCCCAAAAAGTGCTTCTAAAGGCCAGAAAACGCATTTTAAAGTTGTGATCCCAAATTAAGCTCAGAATCCCGAAAAACGGCTTCTAAAGGCCAGAAATCGCATTTTAAAGTTGTGATCCCAAATTAAGCTCAGCATCCCTAAAAGACGCTTCTAAAGGCCAGAAAACGCATTTTAAAGTTGTGATCCCAAATTAAGCTCAGAATCCCCAAAAAGTGCTTCTAAAGCCAGAAAACGCATTTTAAAGTTGTGATCCCAAATTAAGCTCAGAATCCCGAAAAACGGCTTCTAAAGGCCAGAAAACGCATTTTAAAGTTGTGATCCCAAATTAAGCTCAGAATCCCCAAAAAGTGCTTCTAAAGCCAGAAAACGCATTTTAAAGTTGTGATCCCAAATTAAGCTCAGAATCCCGAAAAACGGCTTCTAAAGGCCAGAAAACGCATTTTAAAGTTGTGATCCCAAATTAAGCTCAGAATCCCGAAAAACGGCTTCTAAAGGCCAGAAAACGCATTTTAAAGTTGTGATCCCAAATTAAACTCAGAATCCCCAAAAACTGCTTCTAAAGGCCAGAAAACGCATTTTAAAGTTGTGATCCCAAATTAAGCTCAGAATCCCGAAAAACGGCTTCTAAAGGCCAGAAAACGCATTTTAAAGTTGTGATCCCAAATTAAGCTCAGAATCCCGAAAAACGGCTTCTAAAGGCCAGAAAACGCATTTTAAAGTTGTGATCCCAAATTAAGCTCAGAATCCCGAAAAACGGCTTCTAAAGGCCAGAAAACGCATTTTAAAGTTGTGATCCCAAATTAAGCTCAGAATCCCCAAAAAGTGCTTCTAAAGGCCAGAAAACGCATTTTAAAGTTGTGATCCCAAATTAAGCTCAGAATCCCGAAAAACGGCTTCTAAAGGCCAGAAAACGCATTTTAAAGTTGTGATCCCAAATTAAACTCAGAATCCCGAAAAACGGCTTCTAAAGGCCAGAAAACGCATTTTAAAGTTGTGATCCCAAATTAAACTCAGAATCCCCAAAAACTGCTTCTAAAGGCCAGAAAACGCATTTTAAAGTTGTGATCCCAAATTAAGCTCAGAATCCCGAAAAACGGCTTCTAAAGGCCAGAAAACGCATTTTAAAGTTGTGATCCCAAATTAAGCTCAAAATCCCGAAAAACGGCTTCTAAAGGCCAGAAAACGCATTTTAAAGTTGTGATCCCAAATTAAGCTCAGAATCCCGAAAAACGGCTTCTAAAGGCCAGAAAACGCATTTTAAAGTTGTGATCCCAAATTAAGCTCAGAATCCCGAAAAAGTGCTTCTAAAGGCCAGAAAAAGCATTTTAAAGTTGTGATCCCAAATTAAGCTCAGAATCCCCAAAAAGTGCTTCTAAAGGCCAGAAAACGCATTTTAAAGTTGTGATCCCAAATTAAGCTCAGAATCCCGAAAAACGGCTTCTAAAGGCCATAAAACGCATTTTAAAGTTGTGATCCCAAATTAAGCTCAGAATCCCCAAAAAGTGCTTCTAAAGGCCAGAAAACGCATTTTAAAGTTGTGATCCCAAATTAAGCTCAGAATCCCCAAAAAGTGCTTCTAAAGGCCAAAAAACGCATTTTAAAGTTGTGATCCCAAATTAAGCTCAGAATCCCCAAAAAGTGCTTCTAAAGGCCAGAAAACGCATTTTAAAGTTGTGATCCCAAATTAAGCTCAGAATCCCCAAAAAGTGCTTCTAAAGGCCAGAAAACGCATTTTAAAGTTATGATCCCAAATTAAGCTCAGAATCCCGAAAAACGGCTTCTAAAGGCCATAAAACGCATTTTAAAGTTGTGATCCCAAATTAAGCTCAGAATCCCCAAAAAGTGCTTCTAAAGGCCATAAAACGCATTTTAAAGTTGTGATCCCAAATTAAGCTCAGAATCCCGAAAAACGGCTTCTAAAGGCCAGAAAACGCATTTTAAAGTTGTGATCCCAAATTAAACTCAGAATCCCGAAAAACGGCATCTAAAGGCCAGAAAACGCATTTTAAAGTTGTGATCCCAAATTAAGCTCAAAATCCCGAAAAACGGCTTCTAAAGGCCAGAAAACGCATTTTAAAGTTGTGATCCCAAATTAAGCTCAGAATCCCGAAAAACGGCTTCTAAAGGCCAGAAAACGCATTTTAAAGTTGTGATCCCAAATTAAGCTCAAAATCCCGAAAAACGGCTTCTAAAGGCCAGAAAACGCATTTTAAAGTTGTGATCCCAAATTAAGCTCAGAATCCCGAAAAACGGCTTCTAAAGGCCAGAAAACGCATTTTAAAGTTGTGATCCCAAATTAAACTCAGAATCCCGAAAAACGGCTTCTAAAGGCCAGAAAACGCATTTTAAAGTTGTGATCCCAAATTAAGCTCAAAATCCCGAAAAACGGCTTCTAAAGGCCAGAAAACGCATTTTAAAGTTGTGATCCCAAATTAAGCTCAGAATCCCGAAAAACGGCTTCTAAAGGCCAGAAAACGCATTTTAAAGTTGTGATCCCAAATTAAGCTCAGAATCCCGAAAAAGTGCTTCTAAAGGCCAGAAAAAGCATTTTAAAGTTGTGATCCCAAATTAAGCTCAGAATCCCCAAAAAGTGCTTCTAAAGGCCAGAAAACGCATTTTAAAGTTGTGATCCCAAATTAAGCTCAGAATCCCGAAAAACGGCTTCTAAAGGCCATAAAACGCATTTTAAAGTTGTGATCCCAAATTAAGCTCAGAATCCCCAAAAAGTGCTTCTAAAGGCCAGAAAACGCATTTTAAAGTTGTGATCCCAAATTAAGCTCAGAATCCCCAAAAAGTGCTTCTAAAGGCCAGAAAACGCATTTTAAAGTTGTGATCCCAAATTAAGCTCAGAATCCCGAAAAACGGCTTTTTAAGGCCAGAAAACGCATTTTAAAGTTGTGATCCCAAATTAAGCTCAGAATCCCGAAAAACGGCTTCTAAAGGCCAGAAAACGCATTTTAAAGTTGTGATCCCAAATTAAACTCAGAATCCCCAAAAACTGCTTCTAAAGGCCAGAAAACGCATTTTAAAGTTGTGATCCCAAATTAAGCTCAGAATCCCGAAAAACGGCTTCTAAAGGCCAGAAAACGCATTTTAAAGTTGTGATCCCAAATTAAGCTCAAAATCCCGAAAAACGGCTTCTAAAGGCCAGAAAACGCATTTTAAAGTTGTGATCCCAAATTAAGCTCAGAATCCCGAAAAACGGCTTCTAAAGGCCAGAAAACGCATTTTAAAGTTGTGATCCCAAATTAAACTCAGAATCCCGAAAAACGGCTTCTAAAGGCCAGAAAACGCATTTTAAAGTTGTGATCCCAAATTAAACTCAGAATCCCCAAAAACTGCTTCTAAAGGCCAGAAAACGCATTTTAAAGTTGTGATCCCAAATTAAGCTCAGAATCCCGAAAAACGGCTTCTAAAGGCCAGAAAACGCATTTTAAAGTTGTGATCCCAAATTAAGCTCAGAATCCCGAAAAACGGCTTCTAAAGGCCAGAAAACGCATTTTAAAGTTGTGATCCCAAATTAAGCTCAGAATCCCCAAAAAGTGCTTCTAAAGGCCAGAAAACGCATTTTAAAGTTGTGATCCCAAATTAAGCTCAGAATCCCCAAAAAGTGCTTCTAAAGGCCAGAAAACGCATTTTAAAGTTGTGATCCCAAATTAAACTCAGAATCCCCAAAAAGTGCTTCTAAAGGCCAGAAAACGCATTTTAAAGTTGTGATCCCAAATTAAGCTCAGAATCCCCAAAAAGTGCTTCTAAAGGCCAGAAAACGCATTTTAAAGTTATGATCCCAAATTAAGCTCAGAATCCCGAAAAACGGCTTCTAAAGGCCATAAAACGCATTTTAAAGTTGTGATCCCAAATTAAGCTCAGAATCCCCAAAAAGTGCTTCTAAAGGCCAGAAAACGCATTTTAAAGTTGTGATCCCAAATTAAGCTCAGAATCCCCAAAAAGTGCTTCTAAAGGCCAGAAAACGCATTTTAAAGTTGTGATCCCAAATTAAGCTCAGAATCCCCAAAAAGTGCTTCTAAAGGCCAGAAAACGCATTTTAAAGTTGTGATCCCAAATTAAGCTCAGAATCCCCAAAAAGTGCTTCTAAAGGCCATAAAACGCATTTTAAAGTTGTGATCCCAAATTAAGCTCAGAATCCCCAAAAAGTGCTTCTAAAGGCCAGAAAACGCATTTTAAAGTTATGATCCCAAATTAAGCTCAGAATCCCGAAAAACGGCTTCTAAAGGCCATAAAACGCATTTTAAAGTTGTGATCCCAAATTAAGCTCAGAATCCCCAAAAAGTGCTTCTAAAGGCCAGAAAACGCATTTTAAAGTTGTGATCCCAAATTAAGCTCAGAATCCCCAAAAAGTGCTTCTAAAGGCCAGAAAACGCATTTTAAAGTTGTGATCCCAAATTAAGCTCAGAATCCCCAAAAAGTGCTTCTAAAGGCCAGAAAACGCATTTTAAAGTTGTGATCCCAAATTAAACTCAGAATCCCCAAAAAGTGCTTCTAAAGGCCAGAAAACGCATTTTAAAGTTGTGATCCCAAATTAAGCTCAGAATCCCCAAAAAGTGCTTCTAAAGGCCAGAAAACGCATTTTAAAGTTATGATCCCAAATTAAGCTCAGAATCCCGAAAAACGGCTTCTAAAGGCCATAAAACGCATTTTAAAGTTGTGATCCCAAATTAAGCTCAGAATCCCCAAAAAGTGCTTCTAAAGGCCAGAAAACGCATTTTAAAGTTGTGATCCCAAATTAAGCTCAGAATCCCCAAAAAGTGCTTCTAAAGGCCAGAAAACGCATTTTAAAGTTGTGATCCCAAATTAAGCTCAGAATCCCGAAAAACGGCTTCTAAAGGCCAGAAAACGCATTTTAAAGTTGTGATCCCAAATTAAGCTCAGAATCCCGAAAAACGGCTTCTAAAGGCCAGAAAACGCATTTTAAAGTTGTGATCCCAAATTAAGCTCAGAATCCCCAAAAAGTGCTTCTAAAGGCCAGAAAACGCATTTTAAAGTTGTGATCCCAAATTAAGCTCAGAATCCCGAAAAACGGCTTCTAAAGGCCAGAAAACGCATTTTAAAGTTGTGATCCCAAATTAAGCTCAGAATCCCCAAAAAGTGCTTCTAAAGGCCAGAAAACGCATTTTAAAGTTGTGATCCCAAATTAAGCTCAGAATCCCGAAAAACGGCTTCTAAAGGCCAGAAAACGCATTTTAAAGTTGTGATCCCAAATTAAGCTCAGAATCCCCAAAAAGTGCTTCTAAAGGCCAGAAAACGCATTTTAAAGTTGTGATCCCAAATTAAGCTCAGAATCCCGAAAAACGGCTTCTAAAGGCCAGAAAACGCATTTTAAAGTTGTGATCCCAAATTAAGCTCAGAATCCCGAAAAACGGCTTCTAAAGGCCAGAAAACGCATTTTAAAGTTGTGATCCCAAATTAAACTCAGAATCCCCAAAAAGTGCTTCTAAAGGCCAAAAAACGCATTTTAAAGTTGTGATCCCAAATTAAGCTCAGAATCCCGAAAAACGGCTTCTAAAGGCCAGAAAACGCATTTTAAAGTTTTGATCCCAGATTAAGCTCAGAATCCCCAAAAAGTGCTTCTAAAGGCCAGAAAACGCATTTTAAAGTTGTGATCCCAAATTAAGCTCAGAATCCCCAAAAAGTGCTTCTAAAGGCCAGAAAACGCATTTTAAAGTTGTGATCCCAAATTAAGCTCAGAATCCCCAAAAAGTGCTTCTAAAGGCCAGAAAACGCATTTTAAAGTTGTGATCCCAAATTAAGCTCAGAATCCCGAAAAACGGCTTCTAAAGGCCAGAAAACGCATTTTAAAGTTGTGATCCCAGATTAAGCTCAGAATCCCCAAAAAGTGCTTCTAAAGGCCAGAAAACGCATTTTAAAGTTGTGATCCCAAATTAAGCTCAGAATCCCCAAAAAGTGCTTCTAAAGGCCAGAAAACGCATTTTAAAGTTGTGATCCCAAATTAAGCTCAGAATCCCCAAAAAGTGCTTCTAAAGGCCAGAAAACGCATTTTAAAGTTGTGATCCCAAATTAAGCTCAGAATCCCGAAAAACGGCTTCTAAAGGCCAGAAAACGCATTTTAAAGTTGTGATCCCAAATTAAGCTCAGAATCCCAAAAAGTGCTTCTAAAGGCCAGAAAACGCATTTTAAAGTTGTGATCCCAAATTAAGCTCAGAATCCCCAAAAAGTGCTTCTAAAGGCCAGAAAACGCATTTTAAAGTTGTGATCCCAAATTAAGCTCAGAATCCCGAAAAACGGCTTCTAAAGGCCAGAAAACGCATTTTAAAGTTGTGATCCCAAATTAAGCTCAGAATCCCGAAAAACGGCTTCTAAAGGCCAGAAAACGCATTTTAAAGTTGTGATCCCAAATTAAACTCAGAATCCCCAAAAAGTGCGTCTAAAGGCCAGAAAACGCATTTTAAAGTTGTGATCCCAAATTAAGCTCAGAATCCCGAAAAACGGCTTCTAAAGGCCAGAAAACGCATTTTAAAGTTGTGATCCCAAATTAAGCTCAGAATCCCCAAAAAGTGCTTCTAAAGGCCAGAAAACGCATTTTAAAGTTGTGATCCCAAATTAAGCTCAGAATCCCGTAAAACGGCTTCTAAAGGCCAGAAAACGCATTTTAAAGTTGTGATCCCAAATTAAGCTCAGAATCCCGAAAAACGGCTTCTAAAGGCCAGAAAACGCATTTTAAAGTTTTGATCCCAGATTAAGCTCAGAATCCCCAAAAAGTGCTTCTAAAGGCCAGAAAACGCATTTTAAAGTTGTGATCCCAAATTAAGCTCAGAATCCCCAAAAAGTGCTTCTAAAGGCCAGAAAACGCATTTTAAAGTTGTGATCCCAAATTAAGCTCAGAATCCCCAAAAAGTGCTTCTAAAGGCCAGAAAACGCATTTTAAAGTTGTGATCCCAAATTAAGCTCAGAATCCCCAAAAAGTGCTTCTAAAGGCCAGAAAACGCATTTTAAAGTTGTGATCCCAAATTAAACTCAGAATCCTCAAAAAGTGCTTCTAAAGGCCAGAAAACGCATTTTAAAGTTGTGATCCCAAATTAAGCTCAGAATCCCCAAAAAGTGCTTCTAAAGGCCAGAAAACGCATTTTAAAGTTGTGATCCCAAATTAAGCTCAGAATCCCGAAAAACGGCTTCTAAAGGCCAGAAAACGCATTTTAAAGTTTTGATCCCACATTTAGCTCAGAATCCCGAAAAAGTGCTTCTAAAGGCCAGAAAACGCATTTTAAAGTTGTGATCCCAAATTAAGCTCAGAATCCCCAAAAAGTGCTTCTAGAGGCCAGAAAACGCATTTTAAAGTTGTGATCCCAAATTAAGCTCAGAATCCCCAAAAAGTGCTTCTAAAGGCCAGAAAACGCATTTTAAAGTTGTGATCCCAAATTAAGCTCAGAATCCCCAAAATACGCTTCTAAAGGCCAGAAAACGCATTTTAAAGTTGTGATCCCAAATTAAGCTCAGAATCCCGAAAAACGGCTTCTAAAGGCCAGAAAACGCATTTGAAAGTTGTGATCCCAAATTAAGCTCAGAATCCCCAAAAAGTGCTTCTAAAGGCCAGAAAACGCATTTTAAAGTTGTGATCCCAAATTAAGCTCAGAATCCCCAAAAAGTGCTTCTAAAGGCCAGAAATCGCATTTTAAAGTTGTGATCCCAGATTAAGCTCAGAATCCCCAAAAAGTGCTTCTAAAGGCCAGAAAACGCATTTTAAAGTTGTGATCCCAAATTAAGCTCAGAATCCCCAAAAAGTGCTTCTAAAGGCCAGAAAACGCATTTTAAAGTTGTGATGTCAAATTAAGCTCAGAATCCCCAAAAAGTGCTTCTAAAGGCCAGAAAACGCATTTTAAAGTTGTGATCCCAAACTAAGCTCAGAATCCCCAAAATACGCTTCTAAAGGCCAGAAAACGCATTTTAAAGTTGTGATCCCAAATTAAGCTCAGAATCCCCAAAAAGTGCTTCTAAAGGCCAGAAAACGCATTTTAAAGTTGTGATCCCAAATTAAGCTCAGAATCCCCAAAATACGCTTCTAAAGGCCAGAAAACGCATTTTAAAGTTGTGATCCCAAATTAAGCTCAGAATCCCGAAAAACGGCTTCTAAAGGCCAGAAAACGCATTTTAAAGTTGTGATCCCAAATTAAGCTCAGAATCCCCAAAAAGTGCTTCTAAAGGCCAGAAAACGCATTTTAAAGTTGTGATCCCAAATTAAGCTCAGAATCCCCAAAAAGTGCTTCTAAAGGCCAGAAATCGCATTTTAAAGTTGTGATCCCAGATTAAGCTCAGAATCCCCAAAAAGTGCTTCTAAAGGCCAGAAAACGCATTTTAAAGTTGTGATCCCAAATTAAGCTCAGAATCCCCAAAAAGTGCTTCTAAAGGCCAGAAAACGCATTTTAAAGTTGTGATCCCAAATTAAGCTCAGAATCCCGAAAAACGGCTTCTAAAGGCCAGAAAACGCATTTTAAAGTTTTGATCCCAAATTTAGCTCAGAATCCCGAAAAAGTGCTTCGAAAGGCAAGAAAACGCATTTTAAAGTTGTGATCCCAAATTAAGCTCAGAATCCCGAAAAACGGCTTCTAAAGGCCAGAAAACGCATTTTAAAGTTGTGATCCCAAATTAAGCTCAGAATCCCCAAAAAGTGCTTCTAAAGGCCAGAAAACGCATTTTAAAGTTGTGATCCCAAATTAAGCTCAGAATCCCGAAAAACGGCTTCTAAAGGCCAGAAAACGCATTTTAAAGTTGTGATCCCAAATTAAGCTCAGAATCCCCAAAAAGTGCTTCTAAAGGCCAGAAATCGCATTTTAAAGTTGTGATCCCAGATTAAGCTCAGAATCCCCAAAAAGTGCTTCTAAAGGCCAGAAAACGCATTTTAAAGTTGTGATCCCAAATTAAGCTCAGAATCCCCAAAATATGCTTCTAAAGGCCAGAAAACGCATTTTAAAGTTGTGATCCCAAATTAAGCTCAGAATCCCGAAAAACGGCTTCTAAAGGCCAGAAAACGCATTTTAAAGTTTTGATCCCAAATTTAGCTCAGAATCCCGAAAAAGTGCTTCGAAAGGCCAGAAAACGCATTTTAAAGTTGTGATCCCAAATTAAGCTCCGAATCCCGAAAAACGGCTTCTAAAGGCCAGAAAACGCATTTTAAAGTTGTGATCCCAAATTAAGCTCAGAATCCCCAAAAAGTGCTTCTAAAGGCCAGAAAACGCATTTTAAAGTTGTGATCCCAAATTAAGCTCAGAATCCCCAAAATACGCTTCTAAAGGCCAGAAAACGCATTTTAAAGTTGTGATCCCAAACTAAGCTCAGAATCCCCAAAATACGCTTCTAAAGGCCAGAAAACGCATTTTAAAGTTGTGATCCCAAATTAAGCTCAGAATCCCGAAAAACGGCTTCTAAAGGCCAGAAAACGCATTTTAAAGTTGTGATCCCAAATTAAGCTCAGAATCCCCAAAAAGTGCTTCTAAAGGCCAGAAATCGCATTTTAAAGTTGTGATCCCAGATTAAGGTCAGAATCGCCAAAAAGTGCTTCTAAAGGCCAGAAATCGCATTTTAAAGTTGTGATCCCAAATTAAGCTCAGAATCCCCAAAAAGTGCTTCTGAAGGCCAGAAAACGCATTTTAAAGTTGTGATCCCAAATTAAGCTCAGAATCCCCAAAAAGTGCTTCTAAAGGCCAGAAAACGCATTTTAAAGTTGTGATCCCAAATTAAGCTCAGAATCCCCAAAAAGTGCTTCTAAAGGCCAGAAAACGATTTTAAAGGTGTGATCCCAAATTAAGCTCAGAATCCCGAAAAACGGCTTCTAAAGGCCAGAAAACGCATTTTAAAGTTGTGATCCCAAATTAAGCTCAGAATCCCGAAAAACGGCTTCTAAAGGCCAGAAAACGCATTTTAAAGTTGTGATCCCAAATTAAGCTCAGAATCCCCAAAAAGTGCTTCTAAAGGCCAGAAAACGCATTTTAAAGTTGTGATCCCAAATTAAGCTCAGAATCCCAAAAAGTGCTTCTAAAGGCCAGAAAACGATTTTAAAGGTGTGATCCCAAATTAAGCTCAGAATCCCGAAAAACGGCTTCTAAAGGCCAGAAAACGCATTTTAAAGTTGTGATCCCAAATTAAGCTCAGAATCCCCAAAAAGTGCTTCTAAAGGCCAGAAAACGCATTTTAAAGTTGTGATCCCAAATTAAGCTCAGAATCCCCAAAAACGGCTTCTAAAGGCCAAAAAACGCATTTTAAAGTTGTGATCCCAAATTAAGCTCAGAATCCCGAAAAACGGCTTCTAAAGGCCAGAAAACGCATATTAAAGTTGTGATCCCAGATTAAGCTCAGAATCCCCAAAAAGTGCTTCTAAAGGCCAGAAAACGCATTTTAAAGTTGTGATCCCAAATTAAGCTCAGAATCCCGAAAAACGGCTTCTAAAGGCCAGAAAACGCATTTTAAAGTTTTGATCCCAAATTTAGCTCAGAATCCCGAAAAAGTGCTTCTAAAGGCCAGAAAACGCATTTTAAAGTTGTGATCCCAAATTAAGCTCAGAATCCCCAAAATACGCTTCTAAAGGCCAGAAAACGCATTTTAAAGTTGTGATCCCAAATTAAGCTCAGAATCCCGAAAAACGGCTTCTAAAGGCCATAAAACGCATTTTAAAGTTGTGATCCCAAATTAAGCTCAGAATCCCAAAAAGTGCTTCTAGAGGCCAGAAAACGCATTTTAAAGTTGTGATCCCAAATTAAGCTCAGAATCCCAAAAAGTGCTTCTAGAGGCCAGAAAACGCATTTTAAAGTTGTGATCCCAAATTAAGCTCAGAATCCCGAAAAACGGCTTCTAAAGGCCATAAAACGCATTTTAAAGTTGTGATCCCAAATTAAGCTCAGAATCCCGAAAAACGGCTTCTAAAGGCCAGAAAACGCATTTTAAAGTTGTGATCCCAAATTAAGCTCAGAATCCCAAAAAGTGCTTCTAAAGGCCAGAAAACGCATTTTAAAGTTGTGATCCCAAATTAAGCTCAGAATCCCGAAAAACGGCTTCTAAAGGCCATAAAACGCATTTTAAAGTTGTGATCCCAAATTAAGCTCAGAATCCCCAAAAAGTGCTTCTAAAGGCCAGAAAACGCATTTTAAAGTTGTGATCCCAAATTAAGCTCAGAATCCCCAAAAAGTGCTTCTAAAGGCCAGAAAACGCATTTTAAAGTTGTGATCCCAAATTAAGCTCAGAATCCCCAAAAAGTGCTTCTAAAGGCCAGAAAACGCATTTTAAAGTTGTGATCCCAAATTAAACTCAGAATCCCCAAAAAGTGCTTCTAAAGGCCAGAAAACGCATTTTAAAGTTGTGATCCCAAATTAAGCTCAGAATCCCGAAAAACGGCTTCTAAAGGCCAGAAAACGCATTTTAAAGTTGTGATCCCAAATTAAGCTCAGAATCCCCAAAAAGTGCTTCTAAAGGCCAGAAAACGCATTTTAAAGTTGTGATCCCAAATTAAGCTCAGAATCCCGAAAAACGGCTTCTAAAGGCCAGAAAACGCATTTTAAAGTTGTGATCCCAAATTAAACTCAGAATCCCCAAAAAGTGCTTCTAAAGGCCAGAAAACGCATTTTAAAGTTGTGATCCCAAATTAAGCTCAGAATCCCGAAAAACGGCTTCTAAAGGCCAGAAAACGCATTTTAAAGTTGTGATCCCAAATTAAGCTCAGAATCCCGAAAAACGGCTTCTAAAGGCCAGAAAACGCATTTTAAAGTTGTGATCCCAAATTAAACTCAGAATCCCCAAAAAGTGCTTCTAAAGGCCAGAAAACGCATTTTAAAGTTGTGATCCCAAATTAAGCTCAGAATCCCGAAAAACGGCTTCTAAAGGCCAGAAAACGCATTTTAAAGTTGTGATCCCAAATTAAACTCAGAATCCCCAAAAAGTGCTTCTAAAGGCCAGAAAACGCATTTTAAAGTTGTGATCCCAAATTAAGCTCAGAATCCCGAAAAACGGCTTCTAAAGGCCAGAAAACGCATTTTAAAGTTGTGATCCCAAATTAAGCTCAGAATCCCCAAAAAGTGCTTCTAAAGGCCAGAAAACGCATTTTAAAGTTGTGATCCCAAATTAAGCTCAGAATCCCGAAAAACGGCTTCTAAAGGCCAGAAAACGCATTTTAAAGTTGTGATCCCAAATTAAGCTCAGAATCCCGAAAAACGGCTTCTAAAGGCCAGAAAACGCATTTTAAAGTTGTGATCCCAAATTAAACTCAGAATCCCCAAAAAGTGCTTCTAAAGGCCAGAAAACGCATTTTAAAGTTGTGATCCCAAATTAAGCTCAGAATCCCAAAAAGTGCTTCTAAAGGCCAGAAAACGCATTTTAAAGTTGTGATCCCAAATTAAGCTCAGAATCCCCAAAAAGTGCTTCTAAAGGCCAGAAAACGCATTTTAAAGTTGTGATCCCAAATTAAGCTCAGAATCCCGAAAAACGGCTTCTAAAGGCCAAAAAACGCATTTTAAAGTTGTGATCCCAAATTAAGCTCAGAATCCCCAAAAAGTGCTTCTAAAGGCCAGAAAACGCATTTTAAAGTTGTGATCCCAGATTAAGCTCAGAATCCCCAAAAAGTGCTTCTAAAGGCCAGAAAACGCATTTTAAAGTTGTGATCCCAAATTAAGCTCAGAATCCCCAAAAAGTGCTTCTAAAGGCCAGAAAACGCATTTTAAAGTTGTGATCCCAAATTAAGCTCAGAATCCCCAAAAAGTGCTTCTAAAGGCCAGAAAACGCATTTTAAAGTTGTGATCCCAAATTAAGCTCAGAATCCCGAAAAACGGCTTCTAAAGGCCAGAAAACGCATTTTAAAGTTGTGATCCCAGATTAAGCTCAGAATCCCCAAAAAGTGCTTCTAAAGGCCAGAAAACGCATTTTAAAGTTGTGATCCCAAATTAAGCTCAGAATCCCCAAAAAGTGCTTCTAAAGGCCAGAAAACGCATTTTAAAGTTGTGATCCCAAATTAAGCTCAGAATCCCCAAAAAGTGCTTCTAAAGGCCAGAAAACGCATTTTAAAGTTGTGATCCCAAATTAAGCTCAGAATCCCGAAAAACGGCTTCTAAAGGCCAGAAAACGCATTTTAAAGTTGTGATCCCAAATTAAGCTCAGAATCCCAAAAAGTGCTTCTAAAGGCCAGAAAACGCATTTTAAAGTTGTGATCCCAAATTAAGCTCAGAATCCCCAAAAAGTGCTTCTAAAGGCCAGGAAACGCATTTTAAAGTTGTGATCCCAAATTAAGCTCAGAATCCCGAAAAACGGCTTCTAAAGGCCAGAAAACGCATTTTAAAGTTGTGATCCCAAATTAAGCTCAGAATCCCGAAAAACGGCTTCTAAAGGCCAGAAAACGCATTTTAAAGTTGTGATCCCAAATTAAACTCAGAATCCCCAAAAAGTGCTTCTAAAGGCCAGAAAACGCATTTTAAAGTTGTGATCCCAAATTAAGCTCAGAATCCCGAAAAACGGCTTCTAAAGGCCAGAAAACGCATTTTAAAGTTGTGATCCCAAATTAAGCTCAGAATCCCCAAAAAGTGCTTCTAAAGGCCAGAAAACGCATTTTAAAGTTGTGATCCCAAATTAAGCTCAGAATCCCGAAAAACGGCTTCTAAAGGCCAGAAAACGCATTTTAAAGTTGTGATCCCAAAGTAAGCTCAGAATCCCGAAAAACGGCTTCTAAAGGCCAAAAACGCATTTTAAAGTTGTGATCCCAAATTAAGCTCAGAATCCCGAAAAACGGCTTCTAAAGGCCAGAAAACGCATTTTAAAGTTTTGATCCCAGATTAAGCTCAGAATCCCCAAAAAGTGCTTCTAAAGGCCAGAAAACGCATTTTAAAGTTGTGATCCCAAATTAAGCTCAGAATCCCCAAAAAGTGCTTCTAAAGGCCAGAAAACGCATTTTAAAGTTGTGATCCCAAATTAAGCTCAGAATCCCCAAAAAGTGCTTCTAAAGGCCAGAAAACGCATTTTAAAGTTGTGATCCCAAATTAAGCTCAGAATCCCCAAAAAGTGCTTCTAAAGGCCAGAAAACGCATTTTAAAGTTGTGATCCCAAACTAAGCTCAGAATCCCCAAAATACGCTTCTGAAGGCCAGAAAACGCATTTTAAAGTTGTGATCCCAAATTAAGCTCAGAATCCCGAAAAACGGCTTCTAAAGGCCAGAAAACGCATTTTAAAGTTTTGATCCCAAATTTAGCTCAGAATCCCGAAAAAGTGCTTCTAAAGGCCAGAAAACGCATTTTAAAGTTGTGATCCCAAATTTAGCTCAGAATCCCGAAAAAGTGCTTCTAAAGGCCAGAAAACGCATTTTAAAGTTGTGATGTCAAATTAAGCTCAGAATCCCCAAAAAGTGCTTCTAAAGGCCAGAAAACGCATTTTAAAGTTGTGATCCCGAACTAAGCTCAGAATCCCCAAAATACGCTTCTGAAGGCCAGAAAACGCATTTTAAAGTTGTGATCCCAAATTAAGCTCAGAATCCCGAAAAACGGCTTCTAAAGGCCAGAAAACGCATTTTAAAGTTGTGATCCCAAATTAAGCTCAGAATCCCCAAAAAGTGCTTCTAAAGGCCAGAAATCGCATTTTAAAGTTGTGATCCCAGATTAAGCTCAGAATCCCCAAAAAGTGCTTCTAAAGGCCAGAAAACGCATTTTAAAGTTGTGATCCCAAATTAAGCTCAGAATCCCCAAAATATGCTTCTAAAGGCCAGAAAACGAATTTTAAAGTTGTGATCCCAAATTAAGCTCAGAATCCCGAAAAACGGCTTCTAAAGGCCAGAAAACGCATTTTAAAGTTTTGATCCCAAATTTAGCTCAGAATCCCGAAAAAGTGCTTCGAAAGGCAAGAAAACGCATTTTAAAGTTGTGATCCCAAATTAAGCTCAGAATCCCGAAAAACGGCTTCTAAAGGCCAGAAAACGCATTTTAAAGTTGTGATCCCAAATTAAGCTCAGAATCCCCAAAAAGTGCTTCTAAAGGCCAGAAAACGCATTTTAAAGTTGTGATCCCAAATTAAGCTCAGAATCCCCAAAAAGTGCTTCTAGAGGCCAGAAAACGCATTTTAAAGTTGTGATCCCAAATTAAGCTCAGAATCCCCAAAATACGCTTCTAAAGGCCAGAAAACGCATTTTAAAGTTGTGATCCCAAATTAAGCTCAGAATCCCGAAAAACGGCTTCTAAAGGCCAGAAAACGCATTTTAAAGTTGTGATCCCAAATTAAGCTCAGAATCCCCAAAAAGTGCTTCTAAAGGCCAGAAATCGCATTTTAAAGTTGTGATCCCAGATTAAGCTCAGAATCCCCAAAAAGTGCTTCTAAAGGCCAGAAATCGCATTTTAAAGTTGTGATCCCAAATTAAGCTCAGAATCCCCAAAAAGTGCTTCTGAAGGCCAGAAAACGCATTTTAAAGTTGTGATCCCAAATTAAGCTCAGAATCCCCAAAAAGTGCTTCTAAAGGCCAGAAAACGCATTTTAAAGTTGTGATCCCAAATTAAGCTCAGAATCCCGAAAAACGGCTTCTAAAGGCCAGAAAACGCATTTTAAAGTTGTGATCCCAAATTAAGCTCAGAATCCCGAAAAACGGCTTCTAAAGGCCAGAAAACGCATTTTAAAGTTGTGATCCCAAATTAAGCTCAGAATCCCCAAAAAGTGCTTCTAAAGGCCAGAAAACGCATTTTAAAGTTGTGATCCCAAATTAAGCTCAGAATCCCCAAAAAGTGCTTCTAAAGGCCAGAAAACGATTTTAAAGGTGTGATCCCAAATTAAGCTCAGAATCCCCAAAAACGGCTTCTAAAGGCCGAAAAACGCATTTTAAAGTTGTGATCCCAAATTAAGCTCAGAATCCCGAAAAACGGCTTCTAAAGGCCAGAAAACGCATTTTAAAGTTGTGATCCCAGATTAAGCTCAGAATCCCCAAAAAGTGCTTCTAAAGGCCAGAAAACGCATTTTAAAGTTGTGATCCCAAATTAAGCTCAGAATCCCGAAAAACGGCTTCTAAAGGCCAGAAAACGCATTTTAAAGTTTTGATCCCAAATTTAGCTCAGAATCCCGAAAAAGTGCTTCTAAAGGCCAGAAAACGCATTTTAAAGTTGTGATCCCAAATTAAGCTCAGAATCCCGAAAAACGGCTTCTAAAGGCCAGAAAACGCATTTTAATGTTGTGATCCCAAATTAAGCTCAGAATCCCGAAAACGGCTTCTAAAGGCCAGAAAACGCATTTTAAAGTTTTGATCCCAAATTTAGCTCAGAATCCCGAAAAAGTGCTTCGAAAGGCCAGAAAACGCATTTTAAAGTTGTGATCCCAAACTAAGCTCAGAATCCCCAAAATACGCTTCTAAAGGCCAGAAAACGCATTTTAAAGTTGTGATCCCAAATTAAGCTCAGAATCCCGAAAAACGGCTTCTAAAGGCCAGAAAACGCATTTTAAAGTTGTGATCCCAAATTAAGCTCAGAATCCCGAAAAACGGCTTCTAAAGGCCAGAAAACGCATTTTAAAGTTGTGATCCCAAATTAAGCTCAGAATCCCGAAAAACGGCTTCTAAAGGCCAGAAAACGCATTTTAAAGTTGTGATCCCAAATTAAACTCAGAATCCCCAAAAAGTGCTTCTAGAGGCCAGAAAACGCATTTTAAAGTTGTGATCCCAAATTAAGCTCAGAATCCCGAAAAACGGCTTCTAAAGGCCAGAAAACGCATTTTAAAGTTGTGATCCCAAATTAAGCTCAGAATCCCGAAAAACGGCTTCTAAAGGCCAGAAAACGCATTTTAAAGTTGTGATCCCAAATTAAACTCAGAATCCCGAAAAAGTGCTTCGAAAGGCCAGAAAACGCATTTTAAAGTTGTGATCCCAAACTAAGCTCAGAATCCCCAAAATACGCTTCTAAAGGCCAGAAAACGCATTTTAAAGTTGTGATCCCAAATTAAGCTCAGAATCCCCAAAAAGTGCTTCTAAAGGCCAGAAAACGCATTTTAAAGTTGTGATCCCAAATTAAGCTCAGAATCCCGAAAAACGGCTTCTAAAGGCCAGAAAACGCATTTTAAAGTTGTGATCCCAAATTAAGCTCAGAATCCTCAAAAAGTGCTTCTAGAGGCCAGAAAACGCATTTTAAAGTTGGATCCCAAATTAAGCTCAGAATCCCCAAAATACGCTTCTAAAGACCAGAAAACGCATTTTAAAGTTGTGATCCCAAATTAAGCTCAGAATCCCGAAAACGGCTTCTAAAGGCAAGAAAACGCATTTTAAAGTTGTGATCCCAAATTAAACTCAGAATCCCCAAAAAGTGCTTCTAAAGGCCAGAAATCGCATTTTAAAGTTGTGATCCCAGATTTAGCTCAGAATCCCCAAAAAGTGCTTCTAAAGGCCAGAAAACGCATTTTAAAGTTGTGATCCCAAATTAAGCTCAGAATCCCCAAAATATGCTTCTAAAGGCCAGAAAACGAATTTTAAAGTTGTGATCCCAAATTAAGCTCAGAATCCCCAAAAAGTGCTTCTAAAGGCCAGAAAACGCATTTTAAAGTTGTGATCCCAAATTAAGCTCAGAATCCCGAAAAACGGCTTCTAAAGGCCAGAAAACGCATTTTAAAGTTGTGATCCCAAATTAAGCTCAGAATCCCGAAAAACGGCTTCTAAAGGCCAGAAAACGCATTTTAAAGTTGTGATCCCAAATTAAGCTCAGAATCCCCAAAAAGTGCTTCTAAAGGCCAGAAAACGCATTTTAAAGTTGTGATCCCAAATTAAGCTCAGAATCCCCAAAAAGTGCTTCTAAAGGCCAGAAAACGATTTTAAAGGTGTGATCCCAAATTAAGCTCAGAATCCCCAAAAACGGCTTCTAAAGGCCAAAAAACGCATTTTAAAGTTGTGATCCCAAATTAAGCTCAGAATCCCGAAAAACGGCTTCTAAAGGCCAGAAAACGCATTTTAAAGTTGTGATCCCAGATTAAGCTCAGAATCCCCAAAAAGTGCTTCTAAAGGCCAGAAAACGCATTTTAAAGTTGTGATCCCAAATTAAGCTCAGAATCCCGAAAAACGGCTTCTAAAGGCCAGAAAACGCATTTTAAAGTTTTGATCCCAAATTTAGCTCAGAATCCCGAAAAAGTGCTTCTAAAGGCCAGAAAACGCATTTTAAAGTTGTGATCCCAAATTAAGCTCAGAATCCCGAAAAACGGCTTCTAAAGGCCAGAAAACGCATTTTAAAGTTGTGATCCCAAATTAAGCTCAGAATCCCGAAAACGGCTTCTAAAGGCCAGAAAACGCATTTTAAAGTTTTGATCCCAAATTTAGCTCAGAATCTCGAAAAAGTGCTTCGAAAGGCCAGAAAACGCATTTTAAAGTTGTGATCCCAAACTAAGCTCAGAATCCCCAAAATACGCTTCTAAAGGCCAGAAAACGCATTTTAAAGTTGTGATCCCAAATTAAGCTCAGAATCCCGAAAAACGGCTTCTAAAGGCCAGAAAACGCATTTTAAAGTTGTGATCCCAAATTAAGCTCAGAATCCCGAAAAACGGCTTCTAAAGGCCAGAAAACGCATTTTAAAGTTGTGATCCCAAATTAAGCTCAGAATCCCGAAAAACGGCTTCTAAAGGCCAGAAAACGCATTTTAAAGTTGTGATCCCAAATTAAACTCAGAATCCCCAAAAAGTGCTTCTAGAGGCCAGAAAACGCATTTTAAAGTTGTGATCCCAAATTAAGCTCAGAATCCCGAAAAACGGCTTCTAAAGGCCAGAAAACGCATTTTAAAGTTGTGATCCCAAATTAAGCTCAGAATCCCGAAAAACGGCTTCTAAAGGCCAGAAAACGCATTTTAAAGTTGTGATCCCAAATTAAACTCAGAATCCCGAAAAAGTGCTTCGAAAGGCCAGAAAACGCATTTTAAAGTTGTGATCCCAAACTAAGCTCAGAATCCCCAAAATACGCTTCTAAAGGCCAGAAAACGCATTTTAAAGTTTTGATCCCAAATTTAGCTCAGAATCTCGAAAAAGTGCTTCGAAAGGCCAGAAAACGCATTTTAAAGTTGTGATCCCAAACTAAGCTCAGAATCCCCAAAATACGCTTCTAAAGGCCAGAAAACGCATTTTAAAGTTGTGATCCCAAATTAAGCTCAGAATCCCGAAAAACGGCTTCTAAAGGCCAGAAAACGCATTTTAAAGTTGTGATCCCAAATTAAGCTCAGAATCCCGAAAAACGGCTTCTAAAGGCCAGAAAACGCATTTTAAAGTTGTGATCCCAAATTAAGCTCAGAATCCCGAAAAACGGCTTCTAAAGGCCAGAAAACGCATTTTAAAGTTGTGATCCCAAATTAAACTCAGAATCCCCAAAAAGTGCTTCTAAAGGCCAGAAAACGCATTTTAAAGTTGTGATCCCAAATTAAGCTCAGAATCCCGAAAAACGGCTTCTAAAGGCCAGAAAACGCATTTTAAAGTTGTGATCCCAAATTAAGCTCAGAATCCCGAAAACGGCTTCTAAAGGCCAGAAAACGCATTTTAAAGTTTTGATCCCAAATTTAGCTCAGAATCCCGAAAAAGTGCTTCGAAAGGCCAGAAAACGCATTTTAAAGTTGTGATCCCAAACTAAGCTCAGAATCCCCAAAATACGCTTCTAAAGGCCAGAAAACGCATTTTAAAGTTGTGATCCCAAATTAAGCTCAGAATCCCCAAAAAGTGCTTCTAAAGGCCAGAAAACGCATTTTAAAGTTGTGATCCCAAATTAAGCTCAGAATCCCGAAAAACGGCTTCTAAAGGCCAGAAAACGCATTTTAAAGTTGTGATCCCAAATTAAGCTCAGAATCCTCAAAAAGTGCTTCTAGAGGCCAGAAAACGCATTTTAAAGTTGGATCCCAAATTAAGCTCAGAATCCCCAAAATACGCTTCTAAAGACCAGAAAACGCATTTTAAAGTTGTGATCCCAAATTAAGCTCAGAATCCCGAAAACGGCTTCTAAAGGCAAGAAAACGCATTTTAAAGTTGTGATCCCAAATTAAACTCAGAATCCCCAAAAAGTGCTTCTAAAGGCCAGAAATCGCATTTTAAAGTTGTGATCCCAGATTTAGCTCAGAATCCCCAAAAAGTGCTTCTAAAGGCCAGAAAACGCATTTTAAAGTTGTGATCCCAAATTAAGCTCAGAATTCCCAAAAAGTGCTTCTAAAGGCAAGAAAACGCATTTTAAAGTTTTGATCCCAAATTAAGCTCAGAATCCCGGAAAAGTGCTTCTAAAGGCCAGAAAACGCATTTTAAAGTTGTGATCCCAAATTAAGCTCAGAATCCCCAAAATACGCTTCTAAAGGCCAGAAAACGCATTTTAAAGTTTTGATCCCAAATTAAGCTCAGAATCCCCAAAAAGTGCTTCTAAAGGCCAGAAAACGCATTTTAAAGTTGTGATCCCAAATTAAGCTCAGAATCCCGAAAAACGGCTTCTAAAGGCCAGAAAACGCATTTTAAAGTTGTGATCCCAAATTAAGCTCAGAATCCCGAAAAACGGCTTCTAAAGGCCAGAAAACGCATTTTAAAGTTGTGATCCCAAATTAAGCTCAGAATCCCCAAAAAGTGCTTCTAAAGGCCAGAAATCGCATTTTAAAGTTGTGATCCCAGATTTAGCTCAGAATCCCCAAAAAGTGCTTCTAAAGGCCAGAAAACGCATTTTAAAGTTGTGATCCCAAATTAAGCTCAGAATTCCCAAAAAGTGCTTCTAAAGGCAAGAAAACGCATTTTAAAGTTTTGATCCCAAATTAAGCTCAGAATCCCGGAAAAGTGCTTCTAAAGGCCAGAAAACGCATTTTAAAGTTGTGATCCCAAATTAAGCTCAGAATCCCCAAAATACGCTTCTAAAGGCCAGAAAACGCATTTTAAAGTTTTGATCCCAAATTAAGCTCAGAATCCCCAAAAAGTGCTTCTAAAGGCCAGAAAACGCATTTTAAAGTTGTGATCCCAAATTAAGCTCAGAATCCCGAAAAACGGCTTCTAAAGGCCAGAAAACGCATTTTAAAGTTGTGATCCCAAATTAAGCTCAGAATCCCGAAAAACGGCTTCTAAAGGCCAGAAAACGCATTTTAAAGTTGTGATCCCAAATTAAACTCAGAATCCCCAAAAAGTGCTTCTAAAGGCCAGAAAACGCATTTTAAAGTTGTGATCCCAAATTAAGCTCAGAATCCCGAAAAACGGCTTCTAAAGGCCAGAAAACGCATTTTAAAGTTGTGATCCCAAATTAAACTCAGAATCCCCAAAAAGTGCTTCTAGAGGCCAGAAAACGCATTTTAAAGTTGTGATCCCAAATTAAGCTCAGAATCCCGAAAAACGGCTTCTAAAGGCCAGAAAACGCATTTTAAAGTTGTGATCCCAAATTAAACTCAGAATCCCCAAAAAGTGCTTCTAAAGGCCAGAAAACGCATTTTAAAGTTGTGATCCCAAATTAAGCTCAGAATCCCGAAAAACGGCTTCTAAAGGCCAGAAAACGCATTTTAAAGTTGTGATCCCAAATTAAGCTCAGAATCCCGGAAAACGGCTTCTAAAGGCCAGAAAACGCATTTTAAAGTTGTGATCCCAAATTAAACTCAGAATCCCCAAAAAGTGCTTCTAAAGGCCAGAAAACGCATTTTAAAGTTGTGATCCCAAATTAAGCTCAGAATCCCCAAAATACGCTTCTAAAGGCCAGAAAACGCATTTTAAAGTTGTGATCCCAAATTAAACTCAGAATCCCCAAAAAGTGCTTCTAGAGGCCAGAAAACGCATTTTAAAGTTGTGATCCCAAATTAAGCTCAGAATCCCGAAAAACGGCTTCTAAAGGCCAGAAAACGCATTTTAAAGTTGTGATCCCAAATTAAGCTCAGAATCCCGAAAAACGGCTTCTAAAGGCCAGAAAACGCATTTTAAAGTTGTGATCCCAAATTAAACTCAGAATCCCCAAAAAGTGCTTCTAAAGGCCAGAAAACGCATTTTAAAGTTGTGATCCCAAATTAAGCTCAGAATCCCGAAAAACGGCTTCTAAAGGCCAGAAAACGCATTTTAAAGTTGTGATCCCAAATTAAGCTCAGAATCCCGAAAAACGGCTTCTAAAGGCCAGAAAACGCATTTTAAAGTTGTGATCCCAAATTAAACTCAGAATCCCCAAAAAGTGCTTCTAAAGGCCAGAAAACGCATTTTAAAGTTGTGATCCCAAATTAAGCTCAGAATCCCGAAAAACGGCTTCTAAAGGCCAGAAAACGCATTTTAAAGTTGTGATCCCAAATTAAGCTCAGAATCCCGAAAACGGCTTCTAAAGGCCAGAAAACGCATTTTAAAGTTTTGATCCCAAATTTAGCTCAGAATCCCGAAAAAGTGCTTCGAAAGGCCAGAAAACGCATTTTAAAGTTGTGATCCCAAACTAAGCTCAGAATCCCCAAAATACGCTTCTAAAGGCCAGAAAACGCATTTTAAAGTTGTGATCCCAAATTAAGCTCAGAATCCCGAAAAACGGCTTCTAAAGGCCAGAAAACGCATTTTAAAGTTGTGATCCCAAATTAAGCTCAGAATCCCGAAAAAGTGCTTCGAAAGGCCAGAAAACGCATTTTAAAGTTGTGATCCCAAACTAAGCTCAGAATCCCCAAAATACGCTTCTAAAGGCCAGAAAACGCATTTTAAAGTTGTGATCCCAAATTAAGCTCAGAATCCCGAAAACGGCTTCTAAAGGCCAGAAAACGCATTTTAAAGTTTTGATCCCAAATTTAGCTCAGAATCCCGAAAAAGTGCTTCGAAAGGCCAGAAAACGCATTTTAAAGTTGTGATCCCAAACTAAGCTCAGAATCCCCAAAATACGCTTCTAAAGGCCAGAAAACGCATTTTAAAGTTGTGATCCCAAATTAAGCTCAGAATCCCCAAAAAGTGCTTCTAAAGGCCAGAAAACGCATTTTAAAGTTGTGATCCCAAATTAAGCTCAGAATCCCGAAAAACGGCTTCTAAAGGCCAGAAAACGCATTTTAAAGTTGTGATCCCAAATTAAGCTCAGAATCCTCAAAAAGTGCGTCTAGAGGCCAGAAAACGCATTTTAAAGTTGGATCCCAAATTAAGCTCAGAATCCCCAAAATACGCTTCTAAAGACCAGAAAACGCATTTTAAAGTTGTGATCCCAAATTAAGCTCAGAATCCCGAAAACGGCTTCTAAAGGCCAGAAAACGCATTTTAAAGTTTTGATCCCAAATTTAGCTCAGAATCCCGAAAAAGTGCTTCGAAAGGCCAGAAAACGCATTTTAAAGTTGTGATCCCAAACTAAGCTCAGAATCCCCAAAATACGCTTCTAAAGGCCAGAAAACGCATTTTAAAGTTGTGATCCCAAATTAAGCTCAGAATCCCGAAAAACGGCTTCTAAAGGCCAGAAAACGCATTTTAAAGTTGTGATCCCAAATTAAGCTCAGAATCCCGAAAAACGGCTTCTAAAGGCCAGAAAACGCATTTTAAAGTTGTGATCCCAAATTAAGCTCAGAATCCCGAAAAACGGCTTCTAAAGGCCAGAAAACGCATTTTAAAGTTGTGATCCCAAATTAAGCTCAGAATCCCCAAAAAGTGCTTCTAAAGGCCAGAAATCGCATTTTAAAGTTGTGATCCCAAATTAAGCTCAGAATCCCCAAAAAGTGCTTCTAAAGGCCAGAAAACGCATTTTAAAGTTGTGATCCCAAATTAAGCTCAGAATTCCCAAAAAGTGCTTCTAAAGGCCAGAAAACGCATTTTAAAGTTTTGATCCCAAATTAAGCTCAGAATCCCGGAAAAGTGCTTCTAAAGGCCAGAAAACGCATTTTAAAGTTGTGATCCCAAATTAAGCTCAGAATCCCCAAAATACGCTTCTAAAGGCCAGAAAACGCATTTTAAAGTTTTGATCCCAAATTAAGCTCAGAATCCCCAAAAAGTGCTTCTAAAGGCCAGAAAACGCATTTTAAAGTTGTGATCCCAAATTAAGCTCAGAATCCCGAAAAACGGCTTCTAAAGGCCAGAAAACGCATTTTAAAGTTTTGATCCCAAATTTAGCTCAGAATCCCGAAAAAGTGCTTCGAAAGGCCAGAAAACGCATTTTAAAGTTGTGATCCCAAACTAAGCTCAGAATCCCCAAAATACGCTTCTAAAGGCCAGAAAACGCATTTTAAAGTTGTGATCCCAAATTAAGCTCAGAATCCCGAAAAACGGCTTCTAAAGGCCAGAAAACGCATTTTAAAGTTGTGATCCCAAATTAAGCTCAGAATCCCGAAAAACGGCTTCTAAAGGCCAGAAAACGCATTTTAAAGTTGTGATCCCAAATTAAGCTCAGAATCCCGAAAAACGGCTTCTAAAGGCCAGAAAACGCATTTTAAAGTTGTGATCCCAAATTAAACTAAGAATCCCCAAAAAGTGCTTCTAAAGGCCAGAAAACGCATTTTAAAGTTGTGATCCCAAATTAAGCTCAGAATCCCGAAAAACGGCTTCTAAAGGCCAGAAAACGCATTTTAAAGTTGTGATCCCAAATTAAGCTCAGAATCCCGAAAAACGGCTTCTAAAGGCCAGAAAACGCATTTTAAAGTTGTGATCCCAAATTAAACTCAGAATCCCCAAAAAGTGCTTCTAAAGGCCAGAAAACGCATTTTAAAGTTGTGATCCCAAATTAAGCTCAGAATCCCGAAAAACGGCTTCTAAAGGCCAGAAAACGCATTTTAAAGTTGTGATCCCAAATTAAGCTCAGAATCCCGAAAACGGCTTCTAAAGGCCAGAAAACGCATTTTAAAGTTTTGATCCCAAATTTAGCTCAGAATCCCGAAAAAGTGCTTCGAAAGGCCAGAAAACGCATTTTAAAGTTGTGATCCCAAATTAAGCTCAGAATCCCGAAAAACGGCTTCTAAAGGCCAGAAAACGCATTTTAAAGTTGTGATCCCAAATTAATCCCGAAAAACGGCTTCTAAAGGCCAGAAAACGCATTTTAAAGTTGTGATCCCAAATTAAGCTCAGAATCCCGAAAAACGGCTTCTAAAGGCCAGAAAACGCATTTTAAAGTTGTGATCCCAAATTAAGCTCAGAATCCCGAAAAACGGCTTCTAAAGGCCAGAAAACGCATTTTAAAGTTGTGATCCCAAATTAAGCTCAGAATCCCCAAAAAGTGCTTCTAAAGGCCAGAAATCGCATTTTAAAGTTGTGATCCCAGATTTAGCTCAGAATCCCCAAAAAGTGCTTCTAAAGGCCAGAAAACGCATTTTAAAGTTGTGATCCCAAATTAAGCTCAGAATCCCGAAAAACGGCTTCTAAAGGCCAGAAAACGCATTTTAAAGTTGTGATCCCAAATTAAGCTCAGAATCCCGAAAAACGGCTTCTAAAGGCCAGAAAACGCATTTTAAAGTTGTGATCCCAAATTAAACTCAGAATCCCCAAAAAGTGCTTCTAAAGGCCAGAAAACGCATTTTAAAGTTGTGATCCCAAATTAAGCTCAGAATCCCGAAAAACGGCTTCTAAAGGCCAGAAAACGCATTTTAAAGTTGTGATCCCAAATTAAGCTCAGAATCCCGAAAACGGCTTCTAAAGGCCAGAAAACGCATTTTAAAGTTTTGATCCCAAATTTAGCTCAGAATCCCGAAAAAGTGCTTCGAAAGGCCAGAAAACGCATTTTAAAGTTGTGATCCCAAATTAAGCTCAGAATCCCGAAAAACGGCTTCTAAAGGCCAGAAAACGCATTTTAAAGTTGTGATCCCAAATTAATCCCGAAAAACGGCTTCTAAAGGCCAGAAAACGCATTTTAAAGTTGTGATCCCAAATTAAGCTCAGAATCCCGAAAAACGGCTTCTAAAGGCCAGAAAACGCATTTTAAAGTTGTGATCCCAAATTAAGCTCAGAATCCCGAAAAACGGCTTCTAAAGGCCAGAAAACGCATTTTAAAGTTGTGATCCCAAATTAAGCTCAGAATCCCCAAAAAGTGCTTCTAAAGGCCAGAAATCGCATTTTAAAGTTGTGATCCCAGATTTAGCTCAGAATCCCCAAAAAGTGCTTCTAAAGGCCAGAAAACGCATTTTAAAGTTGTGATCCCAAATTAAGCTCAGAATTCCCAAAAAGTGCTTCTAAAGGCAAGAAAACGCATTTTAAAGTTTTGATCCCAAATTAAGCTCAGAATCCCGGAAAAGTGCTTCTAAAGGCCAGAAAACGCATTCTAAAGTTGTGATCCCAAATTAAGCTCAGAATCCCCAAAATACGCTTCTAAAGGCCAGAAAACGCATTTTAAAGTTTTGATCCCAAATTAAGCTCAGAATCCCCAAAAAGTGCTTCTAAAGGCCAGAAAACGCATTTTAAAGTTGTGATCCCAAATTAAGCTCAGAATCCCGAAAAACGGCTTCTAAAGGCCAGAAAACGCATTTTAAAGTTGTGATCCCAAATTAAGCTCAGAATCCCGAAAAACGGCTTCTAAAGGCCAGAAAACGCATTTTAAAGTTGTGATCCCAAATTAAACTCAGAATCCCCAAAAAGTGCTTCTAAAGGCCAGAAAACGCATTTTAAAGTTGTGATCCCAAATTAAGCTCAGAATCCCGAAAAACGGCTTCTAAAGGCCAGAAAACGCATTTTAAAGTTGTGATCCCAAATTAAACTCAGAATCCCCAAAAAGTGCTTCTAGAGGCCAGAAAACGCATTTTAAAGTTGTGATCCCAAATTAAGCTCAGAATCCCGAAAAACGGCTTCTAAAGGCCAGAAAACGCATTTTAAAGTTGTGATCCCAAATTAAGCTCAGAATCCCGAAAAACGGCTTCTAAAGGCCAGAAAACGCATTTTAAAGTTGTGATCCCAAATTAAACTCAGAATCCCCAAAAAGTGCTTCTAAAGGCCAGAAAACGCATTTTAAAGTTGTGATCCCAAATTAAGCTCAGAATCCCCAAAATACGCTTCTAAAGGCCAGAAAACGCATTTTAAAGTTGTGATCCCAAATTAAACTCAGAATCCCCAAAAAGTGCTTCTAGAGGCCAGAAAACGCATTTTAAAGTTGTGATCCCAAATTAAGCTCAGAATCCCGAAAAACGGCTTCTAAAGGCCAGAAAACGCATTTTAAAGTTGTGATCCCAAATTAAGCTCAGAATCCCGAAAAACGGCTTCTAAAGGCCAGAAAACGCATTTTAAAGTTGTGATCCCAAATTAAACTCAGAATCCCCAAAAAGTGCTTCTAAAGGCCAGAAAACGCATTTTAAAGTTGTGATCCCAAATTAAGCTCAGAATCCCGAAAAACGGCTTCTAAAGGCCAGAAAACGCATTTTAAAGTTGTGATCCCAAATTAAGCTCAGAATCCCGAAAAACGGCTTCTAAAGGCCAGAAAACGCATTTTAAAGTTGTGATCCCAAATTAAACTCAGAATCCCCAAAAAGTGCTTCTAAAGGCCAGAAAACGCATTTTAAAGTTGTGATCTCAAATTAAGCTCAGAATCCCGAAAAACGGCTTCTAAAGGCCAGAAAACGCATTTTAAAGTTGTGATCCCAAATTAAGCTCAGAATCCCGAAAACGGCTTCTAAAGGCCAGAAAACGCATTTTAAAGTTTTGATCCCAAATTTAGCTCAGAATCCCGAAAAAGTGCTTCGAAAGGCCAGAAAACGCATTTTAAAGTTGTGATCCCAAACTAAGCTCAGAATCCCCAAAATACGCTTCTAAAGGCCAGAAAACGCATTTTAAAGTTGTGATCCCAAATTAAGCTCAGAATCCCCAAAAAGTGCTTCTAAAGGCCAGAAAACGCATTTTAAAGTTGTGATCCCAAATTAAGCTCAGAATCCCGAAAAACGGCTTCTAAAGGCCAGAAAACGCATTTTAAAGTTGTGATCCCAAATTAAGCTCAGAATCCTCAAAAAGTGCTTCTAGAGGCCAGAAAACGCATTTTAAAGTTGGATCCCAAATTAAGCTCAGAATCCCCAAAATACGCTTCTAAAGACCAGAAAACGCATTTTAAAGTTGTGATCCCAAATTAAGCTCAGAATCCCGAAAAAGTGCTTCGAAAGGCCAGAAAACGCATTTTAAAGTTGTGATCCCAAACTAAGCTCAGAATCCCCAAAATACGCTTCTAAAGGCCAGAAAACGCATTTTAAAGTTGTGATCCCAAATTAAGCTCAGAATCCCGAAAAACGGCTTCTAAAGGCCAGAAAACGCATTTTAAAGTTGTGATCCCAAACTAAGCTCAGAATCCTCAAAAAGTGCTTCTAGAGGCCAGAAAACGCATTTTAAAGTTGGATCCCAAATTAAGCTCAGAATCCCCAAAATACGCTTCTAAAGGCCAGAAAACGCATTTTAAAGTTTTGATCCCAAATTAAGCTCAGAATCCCGAAAAAGTGCTTCGAAAGGCCAGAAAACGCATTTTAAAGTTGTGATCCCAAACTAAGCTCAGAATCCCCAAAATACGCTTCTAAAGGCCAGAAAACGCATTTTAAAGTTGTGATCCCAAATTAAGCTCAGAATCCCGAAAAACGGCTTCTAAAGGCCAGAAAACGCATTTAAAAGTTGTGATCCCAAATTAAGCTCAGAATCCCGAAAAACGGCTTCTAAAGGCCAGAAAACGCATTTTAAAGTTGTGATCCCAAATTAAGCTCAGAATCCCCAAAAAGTGCTTCTAAAGGCCAGAAATCGCATTTTAAAGTTGTGATCTCAGATTTAGCTCAGAATCCCCAAAAAGTGCTTCTAAAGGCCAGAAAACGCATTTTAAAGTTGTGATCCCAAATTAAGCTCAGAATTCCCAAAAAGTGCTTCTAAAGGCAAGAAAACGCATTTTAAAGTTTTGATCCCAAATTAAGCTCAGAATCCCGGAAAAGTGCTTCTAAAGGCCAGAAAACGCATTCTAAAGTTGTGATCCCAAATTAAGCTCAGAATCCCCAAAATACGCTTCTAAAGGCCAGAAAACGCATTTTAAAGTTTTGATCCCAAATTAAGCTCAGAATCCCCAAAAAGTGCTTCTAAAGGCCAGAAAACGCATTTTAAAGTTGTGATCCCAAATTAAGCTCAGAATCCCGAAAAACGGCTTCTAAAGGCCAGAAAACGCATTTTAAAGTTGTGATCCCAAATTAAGCTCAGAATCCCGAAAAACGGCTTCTAAAGGCCAGAAAACGCATTTTAAAGTTGTGATCCCAAATTAAACTCAGAATCCCCAAAAAGTGCTTCTAAAGGCCAGAAAACGCATTTTAAAGTTGTGATCCCAAATTAAGCTCAGAATCCCGAAAAACGGCTTCTAAAGGCCAGAAAACGCATTTTAAAGTTGTGATTCCAAATTAAACTCAGAATCCCCAAAAAGTGCTTCTAGAGGCCAGAAAACGCATTTTAAAGTTGTGATCCCAAATTAAGCTCAGAATCCCGAAAAACGGCTTCTAAAGGCCAGAAAACGCATTTTAAAGTTGTGATCCCAAATTAAACTCAGAATCCCCAAAAAGTGCTTCTAAAGGCCAGAAAACGCATTTTAAAGTTGTGATCCCAAATTAAGCTCAGAATCCCGAAAAACGGCTTCTAAAGGCCAGAAAACGCATTTTAAAGTTGTGATCCCAAATTAAGCTCAGAATCCCGAAAAACGGCTTCTAAAGGCCAGAAAACGCATTTTAAAGTTGTGATCCCAAATTAAACTCAGAATCCCCAAAAAGTGCTTCTAAAGGCCAGAAAACGCATTTTAAAGTTGTGATCCCAAATTAAGCTCAGAATCCCCAAAATACGCTTCTAAAGGCCAGAAAACGCATTTTAAAGTTGTGATCCCAAATTAAACTCAGAATCCCCAAAAAGTGCTTCTAGAGGCCAGAAAACGCATTTTAAAGTTGTGATCCCAAATTAAGCTCAGAATCCCGAAAAACGGCTTCTAAAGGCCAGAAAACGCATTTTAAAGTTGTGATCCCAAATTAAGCTCAGAATCCCGAAAAACGGCTTCTAAAGGCCAGAAAACGCATTTTAAAGTTGTGATCCCAAATTAAACTCAGAATCCCCAAAAAGTGCTTCTAAAGGCCAGAAAACGCATTTTAAAGTTGTGATCCCAAATTAAGCTCAGAATCCCGAAAAACGGCTTCTAAAGGCCAGAAAACGCATTTTAAAGTTGTGATCCCAAATTAAGCTCAGAATCCCGAAAAACGGCTTCTAAAGGCCAGAAAACGCATTTTAAAGTTGTGATCCCAAATTAAACTCAGAATCCCCAAAAAGTGCTTCTAAAGGCCAGAAAACGCATTTTAAAGTTGTGATCTCAAATTAAGCTCAGAATCCCGAAAAACGGCTTCTAAAGGCCAGAAAACGCATTTTAAAGTTGTGATCCCAAATTAAGCTCAGAATCCCGAAAACGGCTTCTAAAGGCCAGAAAACGCATTTTAAAGTTTTGATCCCAAATTTAGCTCAGAATCCCAAAAAAGTGCTTCGAAAGGCCAGAAAACGCATTTTAAAGTTGTGATCCCAAACTAAGCTCAGAATCCCCAAAATACGCTTCTAAAGGCCAGAAAACGCATTTTAAAGTTGTGATCCCAAATTAAGCTCAGAATCCCCAAAAAGTGCTTCTAAAGGCCAGAAAACGCATTTTAAAGTTGTGATCCCAAATTAAGCTCAGAATCCCGAAAAACGGCTTCTAAAGGCCAGAAAACGCATTTTAAAGTTGTGATCCCAAATTAAGCTCAGAATCCTCAAAAAGTGCTTCTAGAGGCCAGAAAACGCATTTTAAAGTTGGATCCCAAATTAAGCTCAGAATCCCCAAAATACGCTTCTAAAGACCAGAAAACGCATTTTAAAGTTGTGATCCCAAATTAAGCTCAGAATCCCGAAAACGGCTTCTAAAGGCCAGAAAACGCATTTTAAAGTTTTGATCCCAAATTTAGCTCAGAATCCCGAAAAAGTGCTTCGAAAGGCCAGAAAACGCATTTTAAAGTTGTGATCCCAAACTAAGCTCAGAATCCCCAAAATACGCTTCTAAAGGCCAGAAAACGCATTTTAAAGTTGTGATCCCAAATTAAGCTCAGAATCCCGAAAAACGGCTTCTAAAGGCCAGAAAACGCATTTTAAAGTTGTGATCCCAAATTAAGCTCAGAATCCCGAAAAACGGCTTCTAAAGGCCAGAAAACGCATTTTAAAGTTGTGATCCCAAATTAAGCTCAGAATCCCGAAAAACGGCTTCTAAAGGCCAGAAAACGCATTTTAAAGTTGTGATCCCAAATTAAGCTCAGAATCCCCAAAAAGTGCTTCTAAAGGCCAGAAATCGCATTTTAAAGTTGTGATCCCAGATTTAGCTCAGAATCCCCAAAAAGTGCTTCTAAAGGCCAGAAAACGCATTTTAAAGTTGTGATCCCAAATTAAGCTCAGAATTCCCAAAAAGTGCTTCTAAAGGCAAGAAAACGCATTTTAAAGTTTTGATCCCAAATTAAGCTCAGAATCCCGGAAAAGTGCTTCTAAAGGCCAGAAAACGCATTTTAAAGTTGTGATCCCAAATTAAGCTCAGAATCCCCAAAATACGCTTCTAAAGGCCAGAAAACGCATTTTAAAGTTGTGATCCCAAATTAAGCTCAGAATCCCGAAAAACGGCTTCTAAAGGCCAGAAAACGCATTTTAAAGTTGTGATCCCAAATTAAGCTCAGAATCCCGAAAAACGGCTTCTAAAGGCCAGAAAACGCATTTTAAAGTTGTGATCCCAAATTAAGCTCAGAATCCCGAAAAACGGCTTCTAAAGGCCAGAAAACGCATTTTAAAGTTGTGATCCCAAATTAAGCTCAGAATCCCGAAAAACGGCTTCTAAAGGCCAGAAAACGCATTTTAAAGTTGTGATCCCAGATTTAGCTCAGAATCCCCAAAAAGTGCTTCTAAAGGCCAGAAAACGCATTTTAAAGTTGTGATCCCAAATTAAGCTCAGAATTCCCAAAAAGTGCTTCTAAAGGCAAGAAAACGCATTTTAAAGTTTTGATCCCAAATTAAGCTCAGAATCCCGGAAAAGTGCTTCTAAAGGCCAGAAAACGCATTTTAAAGTTGTGATCCCAAACTAAGCTCAGAATCCCCAAAATACGCTTCTAAAGGCCAGAAAACGCATTTTAAAGTTGTGATCCCAAATTAAGCTCAGAATCCCGAAAAACGGCTTCTAAAGGCCAGAAAACGCATTTTAAAGTTGTGATCCCAAATTAAGCTCAGAATCCCGAAAAACGGCTTCTAAAGGCCAGAAAACGCATTTTAAAGTTGTGATCCCAAATTAAGCTCAGAATCCCGAAAAACGGCTTCTAAAGGCCAGAAAACGCATTTTAAAGTTGTGATCCCAAATTAAGCTCAGAATCCCGAAAAACGGCTTCTAAAGGCCAGAAAACGCATTTTAAAGTTGTGATCCCAAATTAAGCTCAGAATCCCCAAAAAGTGCTTCTAAAGGCCAGAAATCGCATTTTAAAGTTGTGATCCCAGATTTAGCTCAGAATCCCCAAAAAGTGCTTCTAAAGGCCAGAAAACGCATTTTAAAGTTGTGATCCCAAATTAAGCTCAGAATTCCCAAAAAGTGCTTCTAAAGGCAAGAAAACGCATTTTAAAGTTTTGATCCCAAATTAAGCTCAGAATCCCGGAAAAGTGCTTCTAAAGGCCAGAAAACGCATTTTAAAGTTGTGATCCCAAATTAAGCTCAGAATCCCCAAAATACGCTTCTAAAGGCCAGAAAACGCATTTTAAAGTTTTGATCCCAAATTAAGCTCAGAATCCCCAAAAAGTGCTTCTAAAGGCCAGAAAACGCATTTTAAAGTTGTGATCCCAAATTAAGCTCAGAATCCCGAAAAACGGCTTCTAAAGGCCAGAAAACGCATTTTAAAGTTGTGATCCCAAATTAAGCTCAGAATCCCGAAAAACGGCTTCTAAAGGCCAGAAAACGCATTTTAAAGTTGTGATCCCAAATTAAACTCAGAATCCCCAAAAAGTGCTTCTAAAGGCCAGAAAACGCATTTTAAAGTTGTGATCCCAAATTAAGCTCAGAATCCCGAAAAACGGCTTCTAAAGGCCAGAAAACGCATTTTAAAGTTGTGATCCCAAATTAAGCTCAGAATCCCGAAAAACGGCTTCTAAAGGCCAGAAAACGCATTTTAAAGTTGTGATCCCAAATTAAACTCAGAATCCCCAAAAAGTGCTTCTAAAGGCCAGAAAACGCATTTTAAAGTTTTGATCCCAAATTAAGCTCAGAATCCCGAAAAACGGCTTCTAAAGGCCAGAAAACGCATTTTAAAGTTGTGATCCCAAATTAAGCTCCGAATCCTCAAAAAGTGCTTCTAGAGGCCAGAAAACGCATTTTAAAGTTGGATCCCAAATTAAGCTCAGAATCCCCAAAAAGTGCTTCTAAAGGTCAGAAAACGCATTTTAAAGTTTTGATCCCAAATTAAGCTCAGAATCCCGGAAATACGCTTCTAAAGGCCAGAAAACACATTTTAAAGTTGTGATCCCAAATTAAGCTCAGAATCCCCAAAAAGTGCTTCTAAAGGCCAGAAATCGCATTTTAAAGTTGTGATCCCAAATTAAGCTCAGCATCCCTAAAAGACGCTTCTAAAGGCCAGAAAACGCATTTTAAAGTTGTGATCCCAAATTAAGCTCAGAATCCCCAAAAAGTGCTTCTAGAGGCCAGAAAACGCATTTTAAAGTTGTGATCCCAAATTAAGCTCAGAATCGCCAAAAAGTGCTTCTAAAGGCCAGAAATCGCATTTTAAAGTTGTGATCCCAAATTAAGCTCAGAATCCCCAAAAAGTGCTTCTGAAGGCCAGAAAACGCATTTTAAAGTTGTGATCCCAAATTAAGCTCAGAACCCCCAAAAAGTGCTTCTAAAGGCCAGAAATCGCATTTTAAAGTTGTGATCCCAAATTAAGCTCAGAATCCCTACCTTCATGAGCGCAGCAAGAAGCATTGTTTGAGATAACTTTCGGCCTTAGATATAATTCCACATTCATTTTGAATAAGCTGTTGGTAAAATTCTTTTTAACTCTTAGAAATTGGAGACTGGAGGCAAACTTCTTCCGAAAGCAATAGTAGCTTATTTTTAGTGCCAATATTCGGAATAAATACCTCCAAAGGTTAAAAAGTCTTTATAAATATTATTTTTATTCCAGAAATTGACAAATTCAAAGAAGTTAAGCTCAATATAAGATCAGTTGTCCATGAATTGGTCATTCAGGTATCAGAACTTGTAACGAAATCAAAAGTTCAATCCCAGATTAAATTTCGGTCGCTTGCAAATGGCAAAATAACGTCACGCAAATAATCAAAATAATGTACTCACAATCGTTCGATCCGACTTGCTTATCAATTAGGTAGCAAAGTTCTGAAACTGCTTGGGATAACCCAGAGAGTCCATTTGGTTTGTTTCTTTTTCAGGGTTTATCTACCCCGTATTGGGAGGATTGCTCATTGCATTTTAGCTATAAAGGGTTGGAGAGATTTAAAATTTGATTTGCAACCCAAAAGGATGATATCACACGTGCATTTTAAAAACATCACATTCACGAGACGAGGTCATGATTGGGTTATGTTATTTATGAACCATCAATCGATAAGATTATTGTTAGATTATCGATAGCCCCCCGTGAATCTATTTAATGGATTCGGGTCTGAAAACGGCTGATTCAGTTGTAAGGTGCTGAAAATGAAGGTGCTTTTGGTAACTCTGCTGGCAGTCGCTTTGGGTAAGTAGATCTCTTCCGGCTGAAGTTTAGGGGGATGTTCTAACGACATGTGTTATTTGTTCTAGCGGCTGCCCTTCCGGTTGAGGAAGTTGGCATGGAGCACATGCCAAATGAGGAAATTGGTTCGGAACACATTCCTAATGAGGAGGAAGGTTTGGAGCACATCCCAGTTGATGAAGAGCTTGGTGAGGAGCACATGCCCCGTGAAGCATCGGAGCAATGGTCTCTGGTTCCGGACAGCAATGGACATCTGCACTTGGTCAATACCGATCCCTATGGTTTGAATGGACAAGACGAGCCGGCTCCGATGTTCGATGCCGCTACTCAGACCATCTTCCGTCTGTTCACCCGTCAGAACCGCGCTACCGGCCACGTCATCCAGCTGGGTAATGCAGCTTCCCTGGGCCAGTTCTGGAGTCCTGCTCGTCAGACCCGTTTCATCATCCACGGCTGGAACAACAACGGAAACTCCGATGTCAATGTCGTGATTCGTAATGCCTATCTGGATCGTGCCGATATCAACGTTATCACCGTCGATTGGGGAGTTGGTGCTCAGAACCCCAACTACGTCACGTCTCGGAACCACATCGACGCTGTTGGTCTGACCGTTGCTCGATTCATTGACTTCTTGAACGTTCAAGGACTGGCCTTCACCAACGTTTACGTCGTTGGACACAGTCTTGGTGGTCACACCGCTGGAATTGCTGGAAAGCGTGTTACCCGTGGTCTTATCCAAGCTGTCATTGCTCTGGACCCTGCTCTGCCTCTGTTCTCGATGGATCGCCCGGCGGAGCGCGTTGCTCCCGGAGATGCCCGTTACGTTGAAATCATCCACACCAATGCCGGACTTCTCGGTTTCGATCAGCCCATCGGACAGGCCTCGTTCTATCCCAACTGGGGTCGTTCACAGCCGGGTTGCGGTGTTGATCTGTCCGGTGCTTGCGCTCATGGACGTGCCTGGGAATTCTTTGCCGAATCCGTTCGTACCGCCCCAAGCCGTTTCGTCTCGGTCCAGTGTGCCAACTACGGCCAGATTGTGAACCAGAACTGCGTCTCGAGTGGACCGAACCGGAACATGGGAGGAGAACCGGCCAACATTGGCACCGCCAGCGGAGTTTACTTCCTGCAGACCAACGCCGCCAGTCCGTTCGCTCGGGGTTAAAATGGAATTGATACATAGAAAATAAAAATTTTCGTATTTTGAAAACTACTTTCAATTGTTTTCCTGAAGTATTGATCCAAGCAAATGCAAAGTTGGTCAACAAGTTATTAGTCACATAGGACTCGCAGAACACTCATGACCTGGAGGAACATGAACAATTATTAGAATTTCAGGCAGGCAAAACACTAATTATTTGCCAATCATATCTTGAGCCTTTTTAAAGTCAAGTGAGTTTGTTGTTATCCAACCCTAATCCGCTCTTGAGTGTCCATTTGACACTATTGGAAGTTTGACAGCTTGTAATATTATTCGGATGCATCCAAATAAAAAAAATCTTTGGGGACCCCAATTTCAGGACGCACCCTGAAATCTCAGGAAAAAACTCCCTAATCAGAACTTAAGTGTCGATTTGATGCTCCTCGCTTGAAATCGCTATACCTCTCTTGTTTCTCAACCAATTTTGCAAAATTTATAGTTTCGGAAACCTAAATTTTCTGGATTTACTTTTAGTATTATATTTATCATATTGTTGTAGAGTATTGCAGCGCCAATGTAAATATACCACTAGAGTCGGTATGAAATTGCCATTCTAGTGAATACAAGTTTGTTACGGAAATCTTGCGTTAAAATCTAGTGCAATGATGAATTTAAGTCTTCGAAAATCTGAGAAATTGCAAATTGACAAAAGGTTCGAAAAACAGTGTGCAGACCGGTCCGGCAATCGGTAACAGTACCGGCGCGGCGGGCACAAGACCAACCTAACCGGGGGAACTACGCGCTGTTTCACTCGACTTGCTCGCTCGGGTCGTACTCGCTGACTGGCTGACTGGCCGACGTGCACGCTCGTGATGAACTATCAAGGGGCGGTTTAATCCATCCACTCATCCCCCTCCTATTCCAAATAAAATACATGAAAAATATTTCAAGTTCGTTTCTTTTAAGTTAATTTTCAAAAACAAAGTTTTTGAACGCAGAAAAACGCTATTGCATATAAAGTGTGCGTTTCCCATAAAAGAAACAATGATTTTCACGCACGATGTGAGTTCACTACTTCAAACAAGCTCGCTTTTATTTAGAAAACGTTTACTTGGCTGAACCATGAAACTTACCAATGAGCTGATGTAAACTAAACATCTAAACAGAACTGGATACATGCGCGGCCGATGCTTTCATATTTCAATTACACCTTTCCCCGACCTTTGTAGAACGAAATGATTTTAAAAACTTTCCCCTGTTAATCACCGACTAGTTAGCGATGAGAATATTCGGAATTTTAGCGACAATTATTTCGTGAACTGTGCAGTAGTTTAGGGAAATCGGAGACAGAGAGAAAATTTAATAAAACTGCCCATTAATTCATCTATTAACCTTCTTGAATAACCTCTCCATAAAATAGTGTAAAACCACGTTGCATAAAACTGTGTAAATCCACAGTATAATCTGAACGTCATCCATAATATTACACGATCAGAAAAAAGTATTTCCAAGCACAAGAAAAATTACCATGTTCTGAACGAGGTAAAAAAAAGTCACACTATACAGGCAAGTTGGATCGTAATGGTTTTAAGCCTAGTCATCTAGCGTTTGTTTTTGTTTTGCCTAAATGTTTTTGTTGACGATACACGGTTAACATAATCTATTGATCGATATTTTAATCCAACGCTTACACAGCTCAAAGTTCAATTGAGTAAATCAATATCTCATATTTTTCACTGCTTTTTGTCCGAATTTCAAAATGAAGAATGTTGAACTTAATTTAAAAGCGAGGTATTGCTTTAACTAAATCGCAAAACTCTCGCAAATGCATTAGAGGGACTTTACAAATATTTGAAAAATTCGCGTTCAATAATCTCTGCGAAAGAAACAAAATATTATCATCTCACAGTTCAGGGTTTTCGCTGCTAACAACACCCATTTTAATTTTAACTAACTAAACTAATTTTAACTAATCATTTAATCAAAACTTATTGGGATCAATTTTACTTACCTCTCAAATAAGTCAAGCGCGTTCGCATAGAGGATTGTTTCTTACTGTCATACATGAATTATTTGGCCCAGAAAATCATCTGTTTGGATTTTCTTTCTAGTTTATTCCAGTTCAGTGTTCATCTTACTTGCTGTATAATTGCTAGTTGACTTTAGCTTGGAATCTATTCTTATCTTAATCTGTTCTAATAAAACGCTTGTTTAAATTCAGTGAGATCCTTATTCTATGGCTATGCTATCGAAACACTTTTTCATTTTGAAGCTGCACTCTCCATCCGGAGTTGAATATAATAAATCCAAGCTGTCTTTCGAAACGTTCACAGTTCCCTCTCATCTTAAGCTGTCCTCACAATCCGGAGGATCATAAATTTCCCTTATAAACAAATCGTGTTCTCTCAACATCCTGTCCAGGTATTCTTTTAACACTTTTCTATCATAAAACTTTCCGCACCATATGTTTTTTCAAGCTGTCCTCCCAACGCACTTGGAGTTTAAAACAATTTACTCTAGCTGACCTCTTGACTCGCTTCATTATTCCCTCGTATCTCAAGCTGTCCCCAAATTCTACTTGATCATTAATTGTTTAAAATACCAAAGCTGTCTTCTCGACTTGCTTTCTAATTTCATCTTGTCATCTCAACTTCTATATTTAACAATTTTATCCAGCTTGTTCCCTCGAACATCGTAGTTCGTTCTCATCACAAACTGTTCTTCCAACCTATTTGGTTTACAATTTGATAAGGATTAAGGCTGTACTCGTCTCGCAATTCCAAGCCGTTCTCTTAACTCGCTAAGGTTGTTAATCTATAATTCAGATAATTTCTTCAATTTGCTTGAAATTCGCATGGTCCTCTTTTCTCGCTTGGATTCACAATAGTGCGCAGACTGTCATCTCAACTCGTTTGAAAGTCGCGTCAATATGCACTGGCGGTCCTCCCAATTCACCATCCAATTACAATCTGTCCTCTAAATTGTATTCAAAACACTCAGGTTGTCCTCTCAACTCGCCTTTCCAATTTCAAGCTGTCCTCTCAACTCGCTTGTTTGTCGCGTCAATATGAACTGGCGGTCCTCTCAATTCGGCATGGAATTTCAAGCTGTCCTCTCAACTCGCTTGTTTTTAGCGTCAATATGCACTGGCAGTCCTCTCAACTCGCCATCCAATTTAAAGCTGTCCTCTCAACTCGCTTGAAATTGTGATCAAAACGCTTAGGCTGTCCTCTCAACTCGCCTTTTCAATTTCAAGCTGTCCTCTCAACTCACTTGAAACTGTAATCAAAACGTTTAGGCTGTCCTCTTAACTCGCCTATCAATTTCAAGCTGTCCTCTCAACTCGCATGAAATTCGCGTTTACATGTTCAGGCTGTCCTCTCAACACGCCTTTCAATTTCAAGCTGTCCTCTCAACTGGCTTGAAATTGCGATCAACATGCTCAAGCTGTCCTCACGACTCGCTCAACTTGTCAATTTAAGTATTTTTCATACAATTACAGTTAACGTATTCGTAAAATTGCTTATTCATCACAAACATCACTTTTTTCATATTCACTTTTTCCGAAATAGCAATCATAAACCATCGAAAGCTACTACTTTTCGCAACATCAGCTTTTACACATAATGTAATGTTCAATTACTCACTTAGTGTTTTTGCAATGGGTAATTGTTCACCCGTTTTATTTTAACCTCGTTTGATGTAAATAATTTTCACGTGAACCTTCAACCCGGTTTTATTTTCGTTTTCGGTTCGATTCCATTTCTTAAAAACCGAATCATACAGATCCGAGAGAAAACACCTGCCACGGTCGCCAAATGTGCAGACCGGTCCAGCGATCGGTAACAGTACCGGCGCGGCGGGCACAGGACCAACCTAACCTGGGGAACTACGCGCTGTTTCACTTGACTTGCTCGTTGAAAATTATGTGTTCCATATTTTGAAGATCTCAAAAGTGAAAGCGTGCTAAATTACGTCACCTTTCCAATCCTCTTTTCAAAATGTAACTGGTGTAACTTAAACAATTTTGACGATTCATTGATTGAAAAGTACGATTTTACACCACTTTTTTACATTTTTTGTGGTCATGATTTTAATAATAATCATTTTTGTCATTTTTGTCATTTCTGGCATTTTTGTCATTTTTGTAATTTTTTTCATTTTTGTCATTTTTGTCATTTTTGTCATTTTTGTCATTTTTTGTCATTTTTGTCATTTTTGTCATATTTGTCATTTTTTCGAAAGTTTTTGAACCACTGGTGCCCACCAAATAAAAACTCTTATAAAGTTTTCAAATAATTTATTACATTTCATTTGAGGATAATTTCTATAAATAATTTCTACCGGTCGTCTAACTACCGATAAATTAAAGCAAAAAATCACCGCTTCAAATTTGCTGGTTTTGAATGAATACCAATTTAGATAACCTAACAACTTGTGGTATGTAAGGAGGCTTTGTCAATGGAATTGCTTTAAAGCTTGGTATCACTGTTGCAACTGGTGATTTCATCGGCCGTACTCATGACTGGATTTTCGTGGCCTCGTTTTTCTTTCTCGGTTGCCGTCTGAGGAGAAGGCGTTTCAACACTAGCCCCAGGCTCCTGCTGTTTCTCGAACAACTTGTGTATGCTTTCCAGATCCCGGCCCTTCGTTTCCGGCACACATGTTATCACAAACAGGACACCCAAGGCACACAGGACGCTGTACATCCAGAAGGTTCCGGATGTCGTGATGGCCTGTAGATTGATCGAATAATCGAATATCAGTAATATCAATAAACAGTTAGGGTCATGATGACGCTTACATCTTCAAGAGGATGATAGGTTTTTATAACAATGAACATCACAGCTAGGTTAAAAGATCCAGCCAAGGAACTGAGGAGACTCCTTTGAGCCGTTGGGAAGAGTTCTCCCATAAGTAGGAAGGGAATGCATCCGAAGCCTACGGAAAAGCCGATCATGAATACTATCAAGCTTACCACCGGGAGGTATCTGAGAGAAAAAAAAATCAATTTAATTTACAATACTCTTAACATAAAAAATTTCGTACCCAAAGGAAGTGTTTCCGATCGAGTTGAGATGAAACGCAGCTCCCATGGAAGCCATCGAGGCGCACATTATCACACCGGAACTGATCAGTAACGGTTTTCGACCGGCTCGATCTACCACGAATAGGGCGGAAAAGTTACTCAGCACCTGAACCGCTCCAACGATGATGGTGGCGATGTGCCCATCCAGGGAACTTCCAGCGGATCGGAATATCTCCACCGTGAAAAAGATTACCGCGTCGATGCCACTCAGCTGCTGGATCGACAGTAAAGCTAGGCCGATACCTAAAGGTAGTAGGACTACTCGTCGGCACAGGGCCTCTTTGGAGAATGGTTTCTCTTTCCTGGAATATTAAAAAATAAAAATCATATAAATAAAACTTAAAAAAAATTAAACGTATAATGATGGCTCTTTATTCTGAAGTTTTAACCGGCAAAGCAATTTTTATATTCAATACGATTCGCATATTAATCAAATAATCAGATTTCACCATGTTTTATTGACATTCAATACACTGTAAGTGAACAAAAGGTCCGTACTCCACTAACTTTAACATCAAAACGCCCATAAAAGGTACTGCTTAAAAAAAATTATACAGACGCACTCTCGCTGAAGACTGTAAAGTAGCTGACGACGGTTCACGTAATGACAGCTCAGCCGTCGTGTGTGTATTTGTGTAATAAGAAAGATGGAGGTTTATTGTCGACTAGAAAAAGCTTATCGGTCAAGAGAGCGTCACACTCGTTATTATGGGCTACACATCTCCCCTCTACACTGAAAAATGAAAACAGAAGTCTTTTTTATTTTGAAAGATTCATGTCATTTTTATCCACTTTTAAATATTTGAGCCAACAGTATTAGAAGGGTATGTCGACAGAACTCAAAAACTCGCATTACAATCATGACCGAAATTTTTTAAACTCATTAAACTTAATTACTTGCTAACCCCGGACTCATTGCTCACTGTTGTCAACACAGCAGCTACACACTTCCTACTGCTGTAGCGTTATTTTTAAGAAATTTGTGATAATAATATTTCGAGCGTGTACTGATTGGATTAGTTAGAACAAAACTTGAGTGTTTAGAATTAAGCGTGTTAAACGTCAGACACACACGTGCACGCTAGAAACTATTAAACCATTTAAGATTCAAAAATAACCATTTTTGACCTTATTTTTCAAACCTAACCAGAAAGAGTGGAGAAGTAAAAAATGGTTATTTTTGAACCGTAATTAACAGCAAAAGCAATTTTATGAAGAGATTAACCACCGTAATTTTTGTTTGTTACTTTGATTGATCGGCCTAGCGGTGAAAAGTGATGTCCTTTTTAGTAGGGACATCTAAAGATTATGAAATTTTTATATAGATGGATAGAAGGTTAGAAGAAATGAAAAATGGTGAAAATGAGCGGGTAGAATTTGTCTAGAAGCATTACCATCACATACCAAATTTTTGTTCCTCACGAGCCTACTACCATGAAGTGGTAGATACAGATAGAGTTGCATCTACCACCACACATTAGTAGGCTTAGCGTGGTCCGCCCCACAAGCGAGAACTTGTAGTGCGGACGAACAAAAAGATGATATGTGATCGCTCAGATAAGCTCCCTTTAACTCAGAAACGCATCTATCGATGTTTAAGTCTTCTCAGTTTGTTATCTTCGCATTCGTTACATGCGGGGTTTGCATGCGAAACGGTACGGTCGATAGTCTGATAGTGACCAACCACCGATGCTATGATGTCGTGTTTTTATTTCTTTTTGGCCAAAGTTATTTTAATTTTATGAAGAGATTAACCACCGTAATTTTTGTTTGTTACTTTGATTGATCGGCCTAGCGGTGAAAAGTGATGTCCTTTTTAGTAGGGACATCTAAAGATTATGAAATTTTTATATAGATGGATAGAAGGTTAGAAGAAATGAAAAATGGTGAAAATGAGCGGGTAGAATTTGTCTAGAAGCATTACCATCACATACCAAATTTTTGTTCCTCACGAGCCTACTACCATGAAGTGGTAGATACAGATAGAGTTGCATCTACCACCACACATTAGTAGGCTTAGCGTGGTCCGCCCCACAAGCGAGAACTTGTAGTGCGGACGAACAAAAAGATGATATGTGATCGCTCAGATAAGCTCCCTTTAACTCAGAAACGCATCTATCGATGTTTAAGTCTTCTCAGTTTGTTATCTTCGCATTCGTTTCATTTCTTCTAACCTTCTATCCATCTATATAAAAATTTCATAATCTTTAGATGTCCCTACTAAAAAGGACATCACTTTTCACCGCTAGGCCGATCAATCAAAGTAACAAGCAAAAGCAATATTAAACTATATTAAAAAAATATCGACAAAATTAAGCAAAAACACGTTTTTCAAATATGTTATTTAAATTATTCCTTGTATTCCGTTCTTATTTACAATTTACCATAGTAATTTAGTGCCTACGCTAGGTGAACACCAACAGCGGTCGAAACACCCGATAACATTTATAGCGGTTCCAGCTCCTACCGGATGGTGAAAAAACGGTCGTCATAGTATCTCGCATTTCGCACCGAAATGATACAAAAAACCTAAAACAAGAATGCTTAATTCAGTAACACAACTTTCTGCCTTGGAAGGCTATATCAAAAGAAAATAAAAACTTACCGGATTATTGCGTGGGAACCGCTTCCAGAAAGTAAGAGGAATATGGTTTTTCAGCTTTCGTTTTTATGTGACTGATTAGGATGAACCGCGGAACATTTAACTTGATGATGATTTTGGTGTTTCTATAAAAATTTCAAGCAGGGTTTTCTCATCCGTGTCCTGAAATATGTTTTGTTAGGTTAGAATTTCTATTTAAAGATAATCAATCAACACTATTTACCTTTTATGTTTACCAACAGATTTGATGTTTTCCAGACTTACATGGACCGATTGAAATGATAACTCGATTCAGTTACGCGGTATAATGGAACTTTTTCTTAAGCGTTCGCCTGCACATCGATTTTTTCAAAATGGCTACGATAAAAACACCAAATTATTCAAACATTTTTTGGTTAACTCCCGAGAACTACAAAAATGGTTAAAATTCGTGAAGGAAAAATTCTTAAAAAATAACCATATTACCAGTTTTCGGGCCAAAGCCATAAAATGGTTATTTTTGAACCAAAAATGATTAAATAAAATTGAGCGTTTGGAGAAAAATAAACAAAAACGACAAACATATAAAAATATCACGGATGCCCGGATTCTCGTGAAAAAGGTTATGCAAGAAGAAACCACATCGAAACGCCCTTCCATAAGGTGAGGCAAAACAAAAAGCACTTAAAAGGAACGTTTTAACAGGACGTTGCACAATTCACATCCAGATCAAGAAATCTCTCGGTCCGGGAGAGACAGTGCGCCGGTGCCGGTATACACACAGTGATAACGAGTTCGAAAACAACTTCAGTTCGAAAACTGCCAATTATGAAAACAAATTTGGACAAACACAACGGCCCCTGGCGGGTGAGTACTAAGTTTGTTGTGCAGTAGGAACGAATCATAAAAGCCATGATTCCTCGCCGACAGGTCGTTTTTGGAGAGCCGAGTGTCGTTTGGGATCTGGAATCGCCCTTTTGCGAGCCGATCAGCCGTAGCATGGCCAACCCAGACAACCATTTGGTGGGTATTTCGAATTTGCAACGCAAATATACGTGTAAACATATCGTATATAATGTAGCAAAACCAGTATATACATATCATTTTGGAGGCCATATAGGTACATTAGAAAACATATTCTTGATTTGGATTGTATTAAATTACGATTTGCACGACTTGTCATGCGCATCATTTACGACTACCCTGATTCTATTTAGAATATACTATGACAATTCATACATCATATAGATGATTGAGGTTGTAATATACGACATTTTTCGTAACAATATGGAAAGTTTGACGACTTATTTGGTCGTCTTTTGCGACTTGAGTGCAGGGCTCCCATTTTCCGTCAGTTGAAAAAAAATATTTTTTTTTGGGATTTTACGCTATCTGGAATATATAAATTCAAGGGGATTTGCTTCAAAGGCATTAAACCAAAAGCAAATCGTATATTTCTACAACTTAAATCTTTTAAATCGTAGAACACGTCATCGATGATCTAAAAATAGACCAACATTTTGAAGCCTCCTTTAATACGATTCCAATCATCGATGTCCCATTATCATAAACGATTTTATTGAACTTTTTTGTATTCTTTTACGATTGCCAGCAAATAAGTTTTACGAAAATCAGACATGCGAATTAATTTGCAAAGGTATACGATTGCATGCACATTATTACAAATCAATGCAGTTATATACGTTCTTTATTTCGAATTATTTTATGCATAGCACGACAAAATCTCTCAATCACGGCTGATCACCGTATATCGGTAGTTTCACGGATTTTTTGCGAATTGTCGCACACAAAGGTCGAGTTCATATGTACATAAATACTTCTTGTCGTAATAAAATCATGCAATGCTTTTAAATACGATAAAGAATATGCATGGACCGCACATTGTAGGTGCAGATATACGAAAATGAGTATAAATAACATTCTATACGATGTAATCTGTAAAAGAAAATACGACTTCTGGTTGTCTGGGAAGCCGGAACAGATCCAACCGGAAGCAGACGTCGGAGGTGCTCCGGGTCTTTGTGATGCACCCGTAGAGCAGTGCGGCCAGACAGGGTTGCCAGAATACCAGATGTTCCTGTGATACATGAGGAAACCGATCTGTGATACGAATGTTTGTGCGTTTTAGACGTTGTCTTTGATGTTATGGTAGGAAACGGATTAAGCTTAAAATTTTAAAATGTCGTGTAAGTAAATAATTGTAATTGCTAAAGGTTTGGGTTTTGCGTGTTTGTGTTTTGGGTAAAAGGCCGTGCAGCACACACTGAAAGTCAGTGGTGCTCAAAATGTTTCACTGCTAGACAAAATGTTTCTTAATCAATTTTCATTCGATCGTTCCTCCTAATCGATCATTCCTCCATACCAACGCGGTTGTGCTCAATTATTGGTCGTCTTTCGGGTTCCATCTTGGATAGATTTCCAACGAATGTACAAATCCCGACGAAATTTTCACCAATAGGCAAACAAACCCGTAAATAGTTTCTAGGTACGACAACTAAAAATTTTAAATAACGATCTTTTGCAATCCACCTGAAGATACATTTTTTTCTATTTACTAAGATTTAACACTGTTTAGAAGATGTTCACCATATGTTCCCCATAATGAGCGGGTTACGGAACATCACTTTAAAATCGGTTATATTTTAAAGAACGTTGAACACTTTTCCCGTCTGTAAGTATTTATCCAGTAACACCTCATCAACTTACTTTTCAACGGCGGCCCCATTCCCGACGACCTTTTGAACCTGCTGAGCTTTGGGATCGAATGTGAAACCCTGCAGGTGAAGCCACTTGGCCGAGTTGTGCGCTTTCTCGTAGCGTTTTTTCGTTTTCAGCCAAACCGGCGATTGCGGGAATGATATAACCGCGAAAAAGAGAAAACCTGCAAATTGAAATGAACAATCAGAAAAAAAAGTTACTGGATTTAACGAATTATATCTCACAGGAGATTCCGCAACAGACCCAAGCCAGCGGTCGCCATTCGATGTATTTCCCTAGCACGTAGGTAACTAGAATTCCGGCGGACATCGACAACGATGGCAGGGATCCGATGACGCCGCGGATCTTCGGATCGCTACACTCGCTGACGTAAATCTGGGCCGAGGGCAAAGTCAGCCCGGCTCCAAATCCGGACAACATCCGGGCCACCAGCATCACCTGCCAAGTTTCAGCCGTCGCTATCAGGACCCAGGCCGTCGCCCAAACCGGTGAAGTCAGCAACACTGTATATTTCCGGCCAATTTTGTGCATCAACGGGAAGGCCACCAGGCTGCCGAAAAAGGCCCCAAAGGGGGGCACTGAACTGACCCATGAGGCAATATTTTTATCTGGCAGCAGTCCCGGATTGACCTCATGAATCGAGGGAACAGCCGGAGCGGAATAGCCACGAACCAGCCCGATGCAGAAGTACGACAACGATATGGACACCGACAGCAGGGTCTGCAAGGAAAAGGTTGAAGTTTAATGGAGTTGGAACGAAATTTGATTTGCTTTTCATTCGAGCTGATTTATGAGGTGTGTGATGCAATCTTGAATCAGTTAATGTGATGTGAAACTTTCGATTTCATTTGAAGTTCGTGGGTCATTAACTCCCTTCTATGCTCGTTTGTAGCTTGATAAAGTTCAAAAGACAGTGAGCGAGCTTGGAATTTATTGCGAATAAATTTCGCATGCTTGTAAAGTTAAGTTTGGACTTAATTGATTTGGAATTTTATATTGAACTAGCTATTTTCGTACGAACTCCTTTCGCTTCTAATTTTTAATATATAAAGCTATGATCATTTAGTATCCGGAACAGGTTAAAATCCAACCAAATAAAAAAAAATTAGTATCCGGACACTTCATTTCGGTGATAGGTACATTACTAGAGATCGGATATGCAAAATTTTAGCAGCGTTGTGTTGGTTATGAAAAGGACTATCTTGTCTATTTTATTTTTGCAAGATTTTTAAGTTAACGTGTGTTTGAGATATTTACGATGTAAAAAAACATGGTAAAAATAATATTGCTTAAATTTGGGCCTTTTGAGCATTTTGCGTCTCGAAAATTCTTCATTGTCGACTTGAAAACTCATGAACTGTTGATTTTTTCTGATTTTTTTTTCTGGACCAAATGGTTAAGAAGCATAAGGATCCACTTTAGGATCCACACGACGTTCAAACCAAGCATCGGAGTGGAACCGTTGATCTTAAATATGGTAAAAAGTCTATGGTTATTGGGAATAACTGAATACAGACCCCTTAAATAATCCAATAAATCCATTTCCGGTACGCAAAAAGTGATGCCTGACTAGTAGACACCATGTAAAAAACTAATAGTGAGCAGTTCAATAGGTCGCAATCTGTGCAACCGATTTTTACGCAATGTGACAGATGCATTCTGATGTACAAAGCAAATTATGTTAAAACCGGTTTAAGAGATAAAATTCTTCGAGATGCCTACTCAAGAAAAGGTTCCAGCCAGATTCCAATTGCTTTTACCAGGTGAGTTTGTGTAAAATATCATGATTTTGCAAAGATTTTGCTTCTGTGGTAAAAATAATAGATCAATACATGACTTAAAAAAGTGTGCATAAAAAAGAGATTTTAAGAAAAAGTAAGAGTATTTCTTGAAATCATTGATATTTTTTTTAATATATTTTTACATTAAATTTCATATTAACACCTTCATCTCCTCCATAGAAAGTGTGGAGAAAGTCGATCAAATGAATAGTTTTTATAATACACACGTTTGTAACTGTCCGGATTCTAAATTATCATAGCCTTATGTGATGAGTGGTCCGTGTTTAAACGGTAATTGGGATGCATTTTCACTAAAATATTGAATAAAACATTAAACAGTTTTTATGAACGACCCTTTCGCTTATCCATAAAATTAAAGTTCGAAGAAAAATTGGTTGATCTGGTTGATTGATTTCGATCGGATGTATAATAACGAAAACAGGAATCGATGGTCCTTCCTGTAAAACTCAAATGTATGAATTTTCGTAGATGCTTACTATCACAATGAAAATTTCCTTAAGGAATTTTATAAATAGGCACAAAAACTGTCAGCTGGCTCGGTTCCACAGAAGAAACAAAAATTATGTTGATTTTTCTGTTCAAAATATTCAATTTTCCCATACAAATCTTAAAGATCAAATTTACTCATGTAAACGTTACTTAAAAATTCAACAAAAAATCATGGATGAGTTTTGGACCAAGACGAAGCATTTTAGACCCCAGGGTTTGGGAAATTGAAAAATGACCCCAAATCGACTCAGTCTAGTTTATTATCCTTAATTAAATCAAGAATTCATATAATCTTGCCTACATATTCTCATTTCAGGGAAAAAACGCTTTCAAACCTATAATTTCTACAATTTTTAGAAATATGAATAAATAACATTCTGACATCACTGAAGAAAGTCTTTGAGTATTTGATATTAAAGATATCAATCAATTTAAGAACTTTATTGGGGACAGCAGAATGGTTTCACTTATGCTTCAAAAAATATCTAAGAATATAACCGTTCCAAGAAATTTCGTCAAAATCACCGTATTTACAGAACTGGGAAAATTAAATATTCAGAAAACTGCTATAACTTTTTCCTCTGAAGTCAAAATTATTCGCTGTCCTCGGGAAAGTTAATCTTTAAGTTAAAATCTTCAATTTCCAAATCTCTCTAATGTTGTAAAGTTTTGCTAAAAAGTGCACAAATTGATTAAGCTCTTTTAGACACAGGAGCTGTAAGAAATAAAAAAACTAATTGAATATTTGGACTCAGCGCTCCAAAATTATTAAAAATTAGCTCTTAAGTTCTTTGCGCCTCGAAACGAAAATGTGAATTTCGTTGCCTTGTGAAATTGAAGCATTTCTCTTGCACGTTTTGGAGAAATTATGTTGTTGCATGTTCGCTACCATTGCTTAAAAATTGGAACTTTTTGGTGTAGGAGCGATTCGAATACAGTCGTCGGCGTTTAATCAATTTCTGTTCTTCGTTTTTATGTTCATTAGAGTGCAAAAGCTTTGTTCGCGCAAATATGTATGTTGTAATCTTGTTAAAGCTGATTTGAAACTACGCTTACTCATCTTAAAATCGAAATTTTCACCGTAGTAATGGAAAATTACATGATCTTAAAAGGTGTTTAAGACTAAGTGTTAACAAGCAAGTCAAAACTTTGGCTTGTTCCGGCGGAATTTAATTGAAAATTTCTGAACAATCGAACTGAAAATCTCAAGGATTGAGACATTTCATTTCACGACACTATGTGACGTTCACGAATTGAAACTAATTTTTGATTGTCAATTTCGATTTGCAATTCAATTGAAACTCTAAACCTGACATAAATATAAAAACTTAAACTCGTATTTAGAATGGGTTTTTATTAACCTTTCGTTTCATAAAGTAACAAATTTGCAACAATTAATTAAAGCTGTTGTAACTTTTGCAGAAAACCAAATAGTCAACTTTTTTCTTCAGGGCAATAATATTTCTAACTTCAGGATTACGTTGAATTAAAAAAAATGACTTTCTGAGTATACATATAGAAACTAGACCAACTTGAATCTGAAAAATATGAAGTATTTAAAAAGGCTTATTTTTCAGAGTTTTGACCTAGTCCAATTCACACTGCGAAAAAAAATTTTGTCTGAAAAAAATATTTTTGCATTTTCAGTAATGCAATTAACACAATTGAATAAAATTTGAAGATTTTTTTGATTTTTTGTCTGATATAACGGCCTTTAATTAATTGTTGCAAATTTGCAACATCATGCAACGGTAGCACCTTTAGTTAGGTCTATGGGCTACAAAGTGTGCTTTCTAATGTTTCATCGTTAAAACAGTGTATAGGTTTCCTGATGAAAGTATTATTATTTTTAATGTAATATTATCATGTTGTCGAGATATTTTTGAAATAATGCTGATGAATAAGCCTCTAACTGAACAAAATGGCTGACAACTGTACAAATATTGGGGAAAACCAAGAACAAATTCTTTTGGCTAGATCATCAACCATGCGTCACATTTAGTACAAATTTGTGACTTTTAAGTAGTTAAAGTGTTTATATTAATAATTTGAATCTTTAATTTTACAAATGCAACCAACGATGATGTTAAATATAATTTTATGATCCCCGGAAAAGATTGTATTTGTTCGTTGAAAATATTTTAAAATTTTTAGAAAATAATAATTTTTTTTCTGCTCACTACTTAATAATGTTATACCCTAGTTTGAAACATTAGTCCCATTATGTTCTTCAAATACTTTTTATCGTTTGTATAGTATTTATGATAACAGTTTTAATGTTTTCAGTACGAATTTAATCATCATGGTGAGACGAAAATGGCAGTTCCATTTAAGTCCTACTTATAATTCTGTTTACTCTTCCAAACGCGTACCATATTCAACAAATGTTATACGGGTAAAACCGTTTTAATGTATTTTATCCATCGTTTTTTTTATAATTAAGGAATAATAAAAATATTTTTTTGTTTTTCATTGTAGGTGTTTGAGAAAAAAATCGCAATTTGTTTCTTCAACAATTTGTATTTCCTGATTTTTAAGTCACTTGATTCATTGAATCTAAATATACCATGCATAAAAATCATTTTTTCATCACAATTTTTAAGGTTTTATAATTCAAACATTGTTGTCAACTGAGAATGAACTTGTTTCTAGATTGCTGTATATTGCGCTAAAAAACTATGAGCACGAAGAATACCATTAAACTTTTCACAAAAAATGAAGTTACTGAAAAAGAACTGAATACAAGTCCAAAGCTTAAATGTTTTTGTCAAAATATTGGTTTTGACAAGGTTATTTTTTCAAAAAAAATTGTATTAGAAAGACGTTTCAGCTTTCCATATAGCACCTTCAAGCAAACGTAATGAATATTATCGCAGAACTACCCCCCTAGCTCCCAAAATAATACTGTGCCTGGGAGGTCTAGCTGCTAGCGAATACGCTATACGAATCACATAAATGGCCAACAGGTAAGATGTGCTTCCTTGAAATTCTCATATATAAGAATGTTCAATCAGTTTTCCAGGTCAGCTAAATATACACGGATACCGGAATTCATATAGTTAACTAGCTCACCTGATTGACTTGTTCTTCCAAAATATACTTTCATCAACATAAGTAATACATTTACTCGATAACAGATCAAACAAAGTCATGGGGTTCGGGTATAGTGTAAGCTGCATTGGAAATTTGTCGAACTAAGTGATCTAAATAATGCATGTAAGCATATACTTAGGCAGAAACTTAGGTGAATCCGTGCACCCATGTTGGATAATCAACATACTTAGGTACTAACCCCAGCTAAATTGTGTCCAGACACTAGGTTTACGAAGTTCTTGAGCTTTAACTACGATTAGTGCTGGATAAATTAGGAATAAGCATTTATTTCTAGCTGTCTTGTATGATGAACGAAAAGGTATAACCATTTCATGTTGTTGCATATTTGCAACAATTAATATTTTGGCTAAATCCTCGAAATATGAGAAAATAATATTTTTTCACTATTTTTCCCTTCATGTACTCATCATTGCGCACTATTGAGAATTTTTTCAAGAAAAAATAAAAAATCATGAAATGAAGGGTTAAACAGTGTAACTGAACAAGTTGAGTTTGAAACCCACAATTTGTACAAAATTAATGCACCGAATACTGATTTTATACATCTACAAGTTGGAGGCCATGTAACACTTGTAATGTAACAGGTATTTACTACTAACGATGGTCATCAGAATTAGCAAAACAAAAATCTAAAACCCAGTATCTTCTTTTTTATTACGAAAAATTTTGATTAACAAAAAATCGTTTATGTCATTACAAATATTATGCTCATATGAAATATTCTTCAAAAAATCAATTTTAGTATCAATTTTATTTTGTGTTTCTTGTTTTTGTTAATGCTCAACATCACATTCAAAAAGGTTTTGATAAATTACACGAGGCCACAAAATTGACATTCTTCGAAGTGCAAAAAATTGAAAGCAAATTTTGACTAATTTGGGTGCTCTGAATCTAAATATGCACTTTTCCTATCAGCTTTCGTTATTGAAATAACTTTTGAAAATAGGTTAAAATTATTTTAAAAATTCCTGCAATTTAAAAAAAAAATAAAAAAAAAACATAACATTTTAAAATAAAAATTTGAAATCAATTATCAAATTTCCTCAAGACATTTTAATTTTGTAATTTTAAGTTTTGTGAAAAAAGTTATAAAAGTTTTCTATTTGTTTACTTTTTCTCATTTAACGAATTTTTAAAGTAATTATAAACCAAATTGAATCTTAGAAAATTTTAAAAGCATAAATCTAATCAATCAGTTGCAACAATTTTAATAAGTATAAACACGTTTTTTTCTAAGTTTCTGCAATAATGTCAGAAATACTTGTGATGATATCTTTCCAAATTATTAAAGACTGTAGATCTTTACCATTTTTGATCAAGCATCATCATCCGCAAAATATTATTCCTTAATTGAATGAATTATCACAAACAAATTCAGAATCAGAATTTTCTTAAATGAAGATTTGTAAATTTATTAGTTATCAATGATTGATTTCACTTAAATTTATAAACTTCATTTAACCAAAACTAAAGGTGATAGAACAAATTTGACAAAAGATACCAAATCAATCATTAAACCATTGACGTTAGACGTGTTTTATGGAAAAAATCTTTCTTAAATGTTTAAAAACTTATCCTTCCCATCTTCATGTTTTGTTTTAATTTCAAATAAATTCACCGAATTTGATAGTGCAAAGCTCTTTTTTCATTTGACCACGCCTAGATGTTGTTCTAACTGAAACTAAAACTCGAAGTGGTGATTTGATTTTGAAAGCACATCAATGCAGTTTTTGTGACTTTCCAAATCCCGTACTGAGCACTTTTGTGCCCTTTATGTGACTTACCAAATCCTGTTTTGAGCACTTTTGTGCTCTTTGTGTGATTTACACCCCGTATAACGTACGTATAAACCACTTTTGCAACTTTCAAGTTCATTAATGGGTACATAAAATTCACTAAAGGGAATTGGGCAGTTGATTCTCTTTGTCAGCCAATATGTAATTTTGAATGCCTTCGTTGAAGTAAATATGTGACTTTTGATTGCTTGGGTTGTGCGGAACACAGTCAAGCGCCTTTGCAAAGTCGATGTCAACTACCCAAGCAACCAAAAGTCACATATTTACTTGAACGAAGGCATTGAAAGTTACATATTGGCTGACAAAGAGAATCAACTGCCCAATTCCCTATAGTGAACTATATGTACCCATTAATGAACTTGAAAGTTGCAAAAGTGATCAATATGTACGTTGTATGTGACTTGTTTTGCCCAATTCCCGTGAGTGAAGTATATGTACTCATTAACGAACTTGAAAGTTGCAAAAGTTATTATACGTACATTATACGGGGCTTAAGTCACATAAAGAACACAAAAGATGCTCAAAACGGGATTTGGAAAGTCACAAAAAGTGCATTGATGTGCTTTCAAAATCAAATCACCATTTCGAGTTTTAGTTTCAGTTAGAACAACATCTAGGCGTGGTCTTGTGGTAGCGTGTTCGATTCTCACCACGATGGTCGGGGTTCGATCCCCAAGCCGGACAAGTTTTTTTTTTCAATAAGTAATATGGTAATTGAGTGACCATTCTGATGCGATATATGTACGAAATGTAGGATAGAAGCAATTGAGCAATTTGTCGAGTTTGGAATCCAGCGTGTGGCATCATGGCGGAACCATGTACAGAACATAGTAAATAATCAAGAGAAGGTGATATGAACAGAAGCCAAGGGTGCAGTTGAGATAGAGAGAGATTTTTTGTTCATTTTGCGATTCTTTTTGGAATCTGAATTAAAAGGCCGCTTGAGGCTGAATAGAAGATCAATAATCTTGGTTTGAAACTTGAAAGTATCAATAAGAACTTAAATTTTGAGCTGCAATTTATTGAAACTTTGTCTTGAACGTGGAATAAACGGAAAAGTTAAATAGATGTATCTCGTTTGTTTACAAATGGACACAAAAGATTTCTCCTGCAACTTATAGACAAATCTCTTATGATCGATTTGCGTAAAGCACTATTCTCATGCATTTAATCAACTCAGAACTATTACTATAATGCAGGGCCGTAGGAAGAACTGACACATGGGGGGGGGGGAGGTTTTGGTGACCTACTTTTTCTATGACAATTTTGTTCGAAAAATGAATAAAAAAATAAAAATGTTATTTTTCATTTTTAATACTCTATGACTCAATTTGATTATTCAATTTTAAGTTCTTTTGCATAAACAGTTTTTCGTGTAAATTAGAAACTTTTGAAAATACATCCTACAATCATTCAAATGATGATCAGGATTGGTATAAAGAATCCTTTACTAACAAAAAAGGAAGCTTACTTTAACTGATTGTTAAAATTTGCAACAAAATCTTGAGAACTTAGCTTATAGTTTCTAGATGTTCACCCGCACGTATCCGGGCTATTTTACTTAAAACTTGGATAAATTATGACATTTTATTTCCAAATTTTCATACCAAAATCTGGGCAATATCCGGGAAAATCGGACAAAAATCCAGGAACTATCACTATTTTTGATCGAAACACATAACGAGATTTTGAATCGTACTCCAGGCTTCCAAAAAATCGTTTATGTTTATTTTAATTTTTAGGCGTTAAAATTTATAAAATAATGGTGCAGTTTGAATTTTCCGTTTGATTTTCCAAAAAAAAAATTAATGAATCCGGACAAAATCAGGATATTTTTCAACAAAATTTTGGCGACCAGGCCGCCCAAATCTTTCCCATTTTTTTTTACTAAATATCCGGGCGAATCCGGGTAAAATCGGGTAATCTGACCAGCTTAATATTTCTTATTTGGTTTCAACTTGCTATAAGCTTTTTGTCAAAAATGCGTGTGGGTTTTAAAAATCATGAATCAAATTTTGAAGGAAACGCAAAACCAAATTTTAACGATTTTATACACAGCTTTTCATTTCAGTTTTTAATTATGATTGAAACTGAAAATCAAGAATTCCAAACTGAATACATAATCCTAAATATGAAAACACAAGTACAATCTCGATTATAAGGAACCAGAATCTCTGAAATGAGTTAAATCTTATTTTTTAGTATTCACAGATGAATTACCTCCCAAGCAACCAAAAGTAAAACAGGTACAAAAACCCTTACTCAGCCCCATCATTGATATGAAGTACGTTCTATGCAGCTCAAAATTTAAGTTCTTATTGATACTTTCAAGTTCCAAAACAAGTTTAATGATCTTCTATTCAGCTTCCAGCGGCCTCTTAATTCAGATTCCAAAAAATCGCAAAATGAGCAAAAAAATTTCTCTCTATCTCAACTGAACCGTTGGCTTCTGTTCATATCACCTTCTCTTGATTATTTACTGTGTTCTGTACCGGTGCCGCCATGATGCCACGCGCCGGATTTCAAACTTGACAAATTGCTCAATTGCTTCTTTCCTACATTTCCTACATATATCTCAGAATGGTCACTCAATTACTAAATTACTTGTTGAAAAAAAAAACTTGTCCGGCTTGGGGATCGAACCCCGACCTTCGTGGTGAGAATCAATCACGCTACCACAAGACCAAGCCTAGATGTTGTTCTAACTGAAACTAAAACTCGAAGAGGTGATTTGATTTTGAAATCACACCAATGCACTTTTTGTGACTTATCAAATCCCGTTTAAGCACTTTTGTGCCCTTTATGTGACTAACCAAATCCCGTATTGAGCACTTTTGTGCCCTTTATGTGACTCAAGTCCCGTATAAAGTACGTATAGATCACTTTTGCAGCTTTCAAGTTCGTTAATGAGTACATATAGTTCACTAATGCGAAATGGGCAAAACAAGTCACATACAACGTACATATTAATCACTTTTGCAACTTTCAAGTTCATTAATGAGTACATAAAGTTCACTAAATTGAATTGGGCAGTTGACTCTTTGTCAGCCAATATGTAACTTTCAATGCCTTCATTCAAGTAAATATGTGACTTTTGGTTGCTTGGGCTACTATCAATATATGAGAAAAAATTGAAAAACTGTTGCTGAATTCTGAACCAATGGATTGGTTTTCGAGGTTTTGGCAGCAGTTTTGAGTCAAGATTGTTACTATCGAATAACCTCAATCCATAATCAAAATTGATTGATAATTGATTGATAATAACACATTTTGAGTCTAGAGTAGAATACCTCGCTTGCTTTTGATGGACTTTCATGGGTGGGGGGGGGTTTAACCCCCCCTCCCCCTTTACTTTTAATGTTATACAACCAGTTTATTGTATTTATCAAAACAGCTGTCAATAAATTTTAATAAAAAATGAAAATTTCCAGAATAATTAAAAACTGATTTTTGAAGATATTTTCTTACTTTCTTATTTATGATTTAGAAACTTAACTTTTAAACAAAATTATGTTAAATTTAATTTTAAACAGTTCAAGTTAACAAAGTTTAAGATACCAATAAAAAAAATTAAAACATAGATGCAACAATTTACCCCATACCATAGTATCAAATCTAAATTTTGGTAGGAATCTCTCACTCATAACTCCGTAGTTTCGTTTTTTTACTATAATCAGGATCACCTTGCGAATCAACTGTAACGACATTTTTCGCACTTTTATAATGAGTAACACGTGTCTGCCATCTAATTTGTTGCGAGTAGCGCAGTGTTGCATGTTCTGATAAATTCCTCAACGTTCCGAAGATTCCATCCACACAAACAACAACAATCAAGCTCCAGTTAATGACAACCACATGATGATAGCCACACATAACATTAGAACTCATTTTATTTCACATTATTTTTTTTTTTGCAAATCATTCGCTCCAAATAGTTAACAGCTGTCTAATTTACGGACGATTCCAGCAAGTAATGAGGGTATTTAGGGTACAAACCTGTTTCAACGCTGCCATCGTTATTTTCAACTCCGACTCCATGGCGTTGTTGGGTGCGTGTTGTATTTTGGTTCACTGGTTTTGGCGCTCTTTTTCTTCAGTTCTGCTTTCGACTTTGGTATCACTAGTTTATATCACTCATTGTGGATTGTTGTGATTACTTTGTCGTCTCCTTGCTATACTGGCACGTTCGAAACTATAAACACTCGCTGCTTATTCTTCATTATTAGTAAGTTGTGTCATTCATAAATTTTATGAAATTAAAAAAAAATATTTCAAATATTTTAAAAATGAGAACTAAAAATTTGAAGTTAAATGCCTGGAATTGAGAACGAATAATAAGAACCCAATTCCAAACTGAGAAACCCGAACTTAAATTTTGTGATTACATATAAAAAATATTCACGTTCATTTGTAAAAATATTTAATGAATAGTCATCATTTTTAGGGAGGAGCATTTTCTTATTTGATTCGAACTTTTCACATATGATTCCGATCATGATAATCTGCGCTTAAATAGATGCGTTATGCCAATTCGGGCACCTGCTGCTCCCAGTAACCGATTTTTACGTCACTTTTATGATCTCACGCTATTCTGAATTCACCACATGGCGTTCCCATCGAATTAAATTCACTGATTATTGAGAAAAAAAACAACCGAAAAGTTTGTATGCAAATGCTTCGGTGGGGAGAGTAAGCTTTTCGATCACGAATAGAGGTGAATGAGCATCATTACAAATCCATGCAGCAGGTGCCTTTCCAGGTTTCGTTGCTTCCGATTCGCGGTTGCTTTCGGTGCTGTATACTCCCTATTGATTTTTATTTTTTCGGCGGAAAGCCGACACCGCGGCAAATTGTAATAAAAACCGGAATTGGCGGTTTTGTATTGTTGTGGATCGCGGCTATCTTTTAGGCCACACCGCGAATATCGCTACTTTTTTGTCGTTGCTTGCACGTGTCTCAAAAACTGATTTCTGTTTCACTTTGAATTCAATCTCGGCAAATGCACTTTGGAGTTCACTTTCTCTAGTATCGTAGAAGTTTATCCAAAAAATATCCCCCAACTTTTTCGTTTGTAGACTGCCGGAGATCCTACCACCTTTGAGGGTCCAGCAAAGTTTTGAAGTACATCCAGACTCACGCTCGTTACTAATCCCGTACACGCGTCGTAACTCGTCGAATGATCCTAAACGACTGACTGGCTGACGGATGGCCACTCTAGGCGTTGAATGAGCTGCCTTGCTGCCCCGTGCCATTCGGCCGAACCGTAATGTACCTATGTAGTTTTGGCCATGGCTATAGCTATTGAAGAGACATTGTAGTTTCGGGTTGATCTAATTCCACCCAACACACAGCCACCAGCAGTAGCAGCTTGGAATGGGGAATTCATTCATAACTTCGCAACGGAAAAGAACTTTAGTAAGAAAAATAGTTGAGATATTTTAGATCAATCATAAATTACTTATTGAGTTATATACTCAAAATCTACCAGTTCCTAACATTTTATAAAATTATAATACAATAGTTTCATAAGCACAAGTTAGGGTGGTCGGATTTACCGGTTTTTTTTCAAATCCGGTATTTCGGTATTCTTAATTTATAAAACCGATAAAACCGGTAAAACCGGTATTTTTCTAAGCATATCGAATTCATGAAAAAAAATCGTCTAATTGCAGTAGTAATGGCATAAAATGCACAGAATTTATAACGTAATAGATTAATCAACATTTTCGATTGAAAAATATGGTATTGTGTCTTTAAATTATCCCTTTGTCATAATTCTATCATCATCCTCATGATAATTATAATATTTATCATGTTCATTTCATTATTATAATTTTGCTGTGAGGTTGCAGAAATTATAGAAGTTTCATATAATTTTCAACAAATTTTTGTCCTGTACTCTGTAATACAGTATTCAGATTTAAGAACAGATTTTACAAATTTAGTAATAGTTTGAAAACATCTTTCATGAAAATGATATTCAAAATGTACATATACATTTTGATGTATGTACAAAAAGATTTTACGGTAAAAAAAAATTAGGCAAAATTCAAAAGTTTGTGGCAAAGTTTCTGGTTGACTCACAGAATTTAAGATTTTTGTTGTCCACAATACGAATGTTTTCCCCGCAACTTAGGTCGTGATCGCATTCAGTTTGCTTTTCTAACATTAAAAAGAATAAATAGTATTAAAAAACAATTCAAAATCCAGTCAAAATTCAACAATAAATACAGTTGTTTGGATCTGATCCATACGTGTTTTATTATAATACTGTTGCAAATTTATAAAAACTTTGTTACTGTTTTGTCTAGGAAAAAAAATGCTTCAACAGCGTTAAAAACAAAAACAACAGAATTCCATCAATTACATTGAAAATATTTATAGATAAATTTCTTACAAACATTTGAACATGTGTTTAACTGCTGACTCTGTTGAGAAATTTAATGTTTATAACAAAGTGGAAGTTTCTAACCAGTCTTCAACATTTTTGGTTTTAAATTTTAAATTTGTAAAAGCCTGGCACCGCTTAGTTCGATTTTGATAAACTTGGCCTGTTTGTAGATAAATCATTTTTGCATCTTTTGACCAAATTACAGTTTTTCAATGAAAAATACAGTGATTATTGTGAAGCAATTTTAAATTTCTTGTAGCTGCATGTTTTCTTCAGTCGTTGTACACTTGAACAGTATTTACATGTTGTGGAGCGTTAGTTCGATAGCTGAGCTGAAATGTGTAAAGTTTCATGAAAAAATATCTTCTAAGAGAAAGATGGCAGCTTGTCAATGCTCTTTTGAACGCCACTATAGCTTTAATCTAAAAAGTTACATCGACAAGTTTTAGCAACAATCAAATTTCACATAAACCTTGCAGTAAGGTTTATTGAGCTTAGATTTTGAAGCTGATTAAACAAAATTTGAATATTTGCACTCATACATATTCGGTAAAAATTAAAAAAAAACATTTGGCTGTGTCAATTTTATTTCAATGCCAATGAATAATGAAAAATTTACCGGAAATACCTGTTTTACCGTCTCAATAGGCGGTATTTCCGGTATTGGAAAATGGACGGTTTTACCGGTTTCGGTAAAACTGGTTAGACCACCCTAGTACCAGTAGATGGACCTAAGTTAGACTAATCTAATTCAATGAAAAATATTTTGAAGATATTGGCTTGTATTGAAATAAGTCAAGAGTTTCAAAAAATATTTTTTAGCTTTGATGTGTTTTAATTTTTATAAAACTCAAAATAACGACTTGAAACCTGTTCAGTTAAGTTACTCGAATCATTTTTTTTTTATTATTTCACTAAATAAATTATTGATATGGACAGTAACGTTCATAATTGTAGAACTGTCAGGCGCGGTCCTATGGAAGGGGGGTGTGTGATCGGAGGGATCAACCCCGCCCCCCCCCCCCCCCCCCTTTCAAAGCGGGAAAAACCCGTTAAAAATATACGAAAATGCTCGAACTTCATAAAAATATAGAACTTTTCCTAGTTGGTATATCTTTGATTATTCAAAATTTTCCTCTCCGTTGGAGCGTTTCTCAAACAAATTGCAGTAAATTTTTCATTGGGGTGATCAATTTTCCAATAGGAACTTCAGAAGCGTAGGACTTCTACTGGCAGTCTAACTTTCAAAACTTTCTTTAAACATTGTGACTATTTTTTTATGATAAAACTCTTAACATCAATTTTTCGCAGAAAAAATAAACAAAGAAGTTTAGTTATGATTACGTACCACTTTAGATCTACGAATAACTTTATCGTTTAGGGAACAATTTTTACATTTTTCTCCAAAAATTGCATAGCTACATGGGCTTAATGACTTAATTTCAATATTTACTTTTTCGATTGCAATCAGTTTAATGTCGTTTTTTATTCGAACCCCGCCTTAAGACGTGTTTTATATTTCTCTTTTCCAATGTCCATTTCCAGTTTTGATATTAAAAGTTTATTTCGCGATAAAATAGTTAATGAAGTCGTTACGCGAAAATTGTGAAAATTTGATTGAAAGTTATGTTTGAAAAAGATACTTTTAGAAGAGTGTTTTTATTTTAGAAAATTCTGAAAAATAAGAACTGCCGAAATGCTGAGTGGTTGTGCAACAACAATTTGCCCTCTGGAAATCACCCACCGATGGGGCAGCGTCACTTAACCTGATGTGCAGCTTACGTCCTGAGCTGTCGTGACCTGACTGCATGCTGAACTAGTTTGCCCGCCTCACTAGAGGATTGGGAAGCCGTGCCGACTCATCTGTGTATTTGTGCCCACACATCTCCCTTCCTCTCAGAGAAAAAACGAAAAAAAATCCCTCTGTTCCTACGGAGTTAAGCATTTGAACGGACATAGTGAACAATTGCATTACTTACATCTAGTCAGTTCACGAATTTTCACAGGTTCGTTATGCTACTATTTATTCACACACATTTATATAGATATAAGGCTTCGTCTGCTTCGACTATATTTGCACGTATATTTGTGTTGCAAATTTGATATACCCACCAAATGGCACCAAATGTTCTTCTCTCGTTTGTTTCAACCAATGCTATGCAAGAAAGATCCCGCCAGTCCCACCACATGGGCAGCTGGCATAATACATTCAAATACAATGACGGTAGATGAGTTGTGTGGCTCGGTTTACGGGTGGCGACAATTTGCTGAGAGATATCCCTTCACCACAGCATGTGCTTCCTCGAAAACGATGCTTCTTGAGCGAAAGAGGCGTTTTGAATGAATGTATGTGTATCAACGTTGCTACATTTACAAATCTGTACTTTCAGTCGAAATTCTTTTTGTTTTATCTTCATCATCTTGTTCATCATTTGGATAAAAAACAATCCTTACAACATTGAAGTTGTATATGGGAAACTCAAACAACATATGTGTATTCTGAACATTGTATCAGTAGATGTGTTTATAAGCCACGTATGAAAAACATCTAAATTTGCTTTTAAAAGTAATTCGTTTCAGGTAATTTCAGACCATACACAGAAATTCCTGTGGCTTTTCACATCTTTTATCAGATTCTGTGGTTGAATTAAAAGGAATCTTTCGATTGCTTTGATTCAGCAGAATCTGTACTTTTCTTGATAAATCTTTACATGTGGCAACCATGATGTGTATACATATCGTCTCTCATCTCACCCGAGCAAAGGACAGTAAAATTATTGCACTCATACTATATAACAATCGAGATCTGGTAACGCTAGGCGTAGATGGTTGCGCCAGGCTTGCCAATTTTTTTTTAAATAAATTACTTTTCTATGTGATTTTCATGAGTATTTCTTCTTTTACAAAAGATTTTTTTTTATTTCAATAAGTAAAAATAAAATTGTCCGTTTAATGATTTACCGTCACATACGTATTAAAGACTTGTGTAAATAATACACTGTTTCCAAAAAAGTTCATGTAAAGAAAATATTTTTAAATTTACAATATGCAGCATTAAATTTAAATTTCTATCATATTTCTAGCATGATTGTTAGTTTATAACAGATCTGAATAAGACCTCAATTCATCAAGACTAGTAAAGTTTTGCAGATATGTTTGGCTCCACTAAAATTTTCGAATTACATCCATTACATCACACCCATCATATGCTTTTCTAGCTAATTTTTGTTTTTTTTTTTCTGTAAATTGACTAATAGTATCTTATTCCCCTGTGTTCAAGACTTCTTCGTCAATTTACATCGATCGCTTCTCAAGGTATACACTAGGATCTTTTATACCATTTTTACATTCTCTTTCGTTTTTTTTTTATATACGAAGTAGTTACTAATACACGTCCTTAAGAATAGTACTCTTTACTCGCTGCTTCCATGTTTAATGCCTTTTTTATTAGTTTCGTTGGAGGCTTCGAATTAAAAGATCATTTTGTTATTGATATATATATATTTATAATATATTTATATATTGCTTTGCTCTTTTGATTTTAATTTGTTTGTATTTTCCTATACGAGTTGAACCCTGTTCTTATGCTTTTTTTCTATTCCCCTTTTTGTAGGAATTCAATTCATTTGGGTCATTATTCCTCGGTGCCAAAATATTTATGTTGTTATTCCTCATAGCCTTTTACATAATTTACATTTTTACTGAAGGTTGCTATTCATCTGTGGTGCTTGTATATCGTGGAACAGAGGCGGCTAGAAACTCTTGAGTATTCTAAAGGATTCGATGGGATAAATTACTTAATCCTTTCTGATTACTATATTGATCCCGTTTCGTCATAAGCCATATGATTTATAACCATTTCTCCTACTTAGGATATGTTTTTCTCAAGCCCAAAGTATGCCTTGTACTTTAACTCAGATCATGTGATCAAACGATAATTTTCTAGAATTCCTTTCGTGTAACGTCAGAAATTTATGGCTTGAATTGCGCTAAATATGACTTAACCAGATGGTTGCATTAATGCTGCTTTTCTTAGAATTTTCAATACTTATTTTCTCACATTGTAATTTCTTATGAGACCATGTCATTTTTTACTATCCTTTTAAAATGATATTTTTTTGTTTTTACGTTCCATTCAATGTGAGTTTTTTCAAATTTTGTTGTCTTGATATTCTCAATAAATCTTAAATCAGTCCGTTTTTCATGCAGGCTTGCTTTTATTTTGCGGTCCTCCCAACACGCGAATTTTTGTTTATTTTGCGTTTCTCCCAACATGCAAATCTTTCTATTATGTTGCGGTCCTCCCAACAAGACAATTTTTGTTTATATTGCGGTCCTCCCAACACGCAAATCTTTTATTTACCCTGCTGTCCTCCCGACGCGCAGCCATTCCTTTTATTTTTGCGGTCCTCCCAACTCGCATTTTTTTAATACTGCGGTCCTCCCAACACGCAGCCTTCTTCGTTCCATTGCGGTCCTCCCAACACGCAACCGTTCTTTTATGTTGCGGTCCTCCCAACTCGCAATCCTTTCTCTAATTGTGGTCCTCCCAACACACAATTTTGTTGTTGTTACGGACTTCTCAACTTACAGCTTCCCAAAAGTTATTGTGGTACTCTGACTCGCAGTATCCCCTTTTTTCCTCTAACAAACTGATTTTGTTTTCAATCACTTATCAACTATTTTCATATCACAAAACATCACGAAACTGCAGATTTTGCAACACTGGATACACTACAACACTATCACGTCAAAATCACTGGAGAACATCTTTTTTAAGCTTTAGCACTCTGGTGGGTGATTTCCGTCCCGGGTTTTGTTAGTTTCGAAGGCAATGCAGGAAGAAAAAAAAGAAATTTGGTCCAGTTTCGGTCGCCAAATGTGCAACAACAATTGCCCTCTGGAAATCACCCACCGATGGGGCAGCGTCACTTAACCTGATGTGCAACTTACGTCCTGAGCTGTCGTGACCTGACTGCATGCTGAACTAGTTTGCCCGCCTCACTAGAGGATTGGGAAGCCGTGCCGACTCATCTGTGTATTTGTGCCCACACAGTAGTCATCTGGAATGGGTCCTAACTAGAATTTTTCGATCTTTAGGAAAAGATCGATCTCCAAGATTGATTCAGATGGGCGGTTGTAGGATCGAATCACCTTAAAATCGAAGCTTGAGGATCGATCTCCAATAGATCGATCTTATCCATTTTTAACAAGGAAGAGAACATTTTGGTATAATAAGAATAAAGAAGAACACGAAGTTTCAAAGATGCGTTAAACTTCTATCTTTGGTTGAAATAAATTCATATAATCGTTTTAATTTAGGTACTCAATATATTGCAAAATTCCTAACAATAACTGCGGTGTACCTTACATATATTTTGAGCCAATCAAATTAAACAATAAAAAAAATTATCATTGTTGTTTATTTTTATCAAAAGTTGCCTATAAGATTTTATTTAGCTCTAAATATTTTCAAGATCGAAGAAAAATTATTAATTCAAAATCAAAATGAAAATATTGCAACAAAATTTTGATTTCAGAAGCGAGTATTTTTTTTTTTTTTTTTGTTTATTTGTGACACTTTACCAAAACAGAAGCGAGTATATGAATTTAAAAAATAGAATAGAATTCTGATTTAAGTGTCATACCTCAGTCATCATTTAAAAATAGGTTATGAAACTCAAAAATGAGAAATGTCATAAATTCATGTGTGCATTCATTTAAAATTTAAATCTCATAATGCCATCTGATATATCTAATTTAAAAAATCATATTTTGAATTTTGTTTCCGAACTCGGTTGAATTTAAAGATTCATACAAATCATCAATCCAAATCATTCACACAATGATAATTTTAATTGAAAGTTTGAATCCAGTTTCAGATTTAACAAAAAAAGTTTTATTATTAAAAAGAGAACAGCTATTTTAGTGCATATGTTTCAACAACTGTTTCTAAAGATTTTGGCATCATGAAATATTCCGTCAGATTTTGTCAATCACCTCTAGTTTTGGTTCTATGGCTCGTATAATTCTCAAAATCAGCAACTTTAACTGAATTGCAGCTCAATGAAATAAAAAACCTAAAAAAAACTAGAAACCGATTAAAAGTATATTTATTATCCTGAATTTTATGAAGAATCAAGATTTTGCCTAAATTTTCGAATTCCAGAGATACAATGCTTTAGTTAGAGGAAAAAAAAGTAATTTGACAATTGTAAGAAAGTTTAATTGAAAATGATATACTTCATTTCTGACATCACAAAAGGGCATAAATTTTTTTAATATTAACGTTTTAACATCTATGTAGAAGACTGAAAAATGTTTTGATTTTTTTTTTTTTTTCAATAAAACCTGAGATTTATTTTAGTTTAAAATTTCATTGAAATTCATCAAATTCCTGAATTTTCGTGGAAATGTAAAAAGAAAACAAAGAGAAAACTTATGTAACTTTTTTCTGAGAAGTCAAAGTTATTCACTCATTTTATTTGCAGTCATCGAGAAAGTTGATCATTTAACAATTTCTTTTTTCAAAAAAAAAATGCGCGAATTTTTAAACACTCCCAAATTAGTTAAAATTAAAACATTTTTTTTAATTATTTCTAAAACATCGAAGAAAAAGGAAAATTTCGAAAAAAAATTTGAACATATAGTACCGTTCACAATTGTATAGAAATTGGAAGGCCGTGCAGTATACTTCGACTTTGAACTTCCATAACTTTTTACGCTGATGATATTTTTTATCACATTTTCTGCGTTACATAGATCAACTGTCACACTATTACATCCGAAAATAAGAGCTTTCTAAAGTGTGTGTGGCCTGAGATACAGTTATTTACGAAAATCGCACTTTTTGGACTTTTACCATTCAAATTGAAATATGTATCTCAAAAACTACGCAACGTTTTTTTTTATTGAAATTTGGCAGGGTGATTGTTGAAATATATAAAAATATATCGTTACAGAGGTACAATATTTCAGGCATGAACCTAAAAATGCGATGTCTATAGAATTTTGGACGATTCATGAGAAAAATATCGTTTTCAAATCAGTCAAAAAATGTCTGGCAAAAGCAAAAATGAAAAGAAAAAATGTAATAAATGATTTATTTGAGTTCTTAATCAGAATCTCGCGATATTGTTTTGAGTTTTTCATTGAAATAGATTTGCTGGTTGTTGAACATAAAATATGATTTTTCTTTGGAATCATTCGTCCAAAATTCTATAAATATCGCATTTTTAGGTTTATGCCTGAAATATTGTGCCTCGCGTAACTTTTGATCCCATCAATAGAACTTTTCGAAAACTTCAGACATGCGAACGTTATATTTAAACAATCACTCTGTAAAATTTCAATAAAAAGCGTAGCGTAGTTTCTGACTGAGATATTGCAGTTTGAATGGTAAAAGTGCAAAAAGTCCGATTTTCGTAGAATTTTGCAATATAATTGTGTGATATTTGGTCAACCTTACGCAGAAAATGTTATCAAAAAATATTATCTGAATAAAAAGTTATGGAAGTTCAAAGTCAAAGTGACAGTGCTCGTGCTTCCAATTTCTATTCAATTATGAACGCTACTGTATGTATGTAGGTTAGAGTGCCTCAAATGACCCGACCTTTGAAAAAGTTATGCGCTGCAGGCTTAAACTGATCCTAGGCTTAGTACAAGGTCTCATGCCAAATTTGGGCCAGATCGGATCACGGGAAGGGGTCGCTCAACGAGCTTAAAATTTGTATGGGATTTTGGGTCATATCGTTCGTGAGGAACACGATAATCCAGTTTTTCATGAATAACTTTGGTCTCCTTCGCCCGATTTCTTTTGAAAACGGGTTTTCTTAAAGCCTAAACTATGACAAATATTTCATCTTAAGACTGCATTTCGATTCAAGTTAAGACACAAAAGTTATTAAGCTTAAAAAAATAGTTATCTTTTTCAAGGGTGATATTCATCACTATTACTGAGAGACATTACTTAGAACATTTTGACGCAGCTTTAACAGTGATGAATATCACCCTGAAAAAAGATACCCCATTTTTGAAGCTTAACAACTTTTCTAATAAAAAAAATCAATCAGCTGCTTAAGCAGTTCAAAATAGACCTACAACATATGTGCCCTCTCCGTGAAAAAGCGTGAAAATATGCAAACCTCTAACCCAATCCAAGTTTTCCACGTGATTTTTCGTATTCCAGAATCGGCCAGATTGGCCGTAGCCAGTTGGCCTCGAACCACTTCTCCTATCAATTCCCATCATGTACAGATCAAGAGCGGAACCGGTTAGATTGGCCGTGGCTAAAACCAAATGGCCCCGAACCACTTCTCCTATCGATTTTCATATACAGGTCAAGAACTTTCTATTCATGTGTCGCGAGTTGAAATCTGATCATTTTGAATTTTCGGATTCCGGAACCGGTCAGATTGTCCAGTTCACACGGGCAAAGTCTCACTCCCAAAATTCTCTAGAATGAAACTACATAGCAATTGCCATTTTTAGCGATAAACAGTTTTTAAAAGCTTAGCGGAAGCCGCCATCTTGTATTCGGTTTATCTTGGTTTAGGCTTTCATCCAATACCCACATTGTGACAGCATTTTAAAGTTCAGCGGAAGCTGCAATCTTCGAATTCCAGACTGCGTCAGATAGCGAATTTCGACTTCTTCTAGTTTAGTCCTTTTACTCAACACCCATAATGTGGGGATTTCATGCGGTTTTCAGTGATTAAAATAATTTGAAAGTTCAGTAGAAGCCGCCATCTTGGATTTCAAGACGGCTTTTGATTGATATTGTGAATGTGTCATGAGATTTTCAGTGATTAACAGCATTTCAAAGTCAGATAACGAAATTTGACTTCAACGAATTGGTTTATTCCACGGGTCATTCACAACCAATCCTTTTTCACTCAAAAAGTCTGTCCTCATTTAATGTACTAATGATTAACAACTCAGATATGAGGAACTCACCCTAAACATGTTATTGGTTGGCTTGCGAGAGAAACGTCAAATTTTAGCTTTTTATGTGGTCATCATCAAACCATTATAAAAATTATTAGCCATTTATTTGACGATAAAAAAGCTACTAGGCATTGTATTGACTAAAGCCATGTTGGTTACAAAATCGAAAGGCACAAAATGACGCCATTTTGATGGATTCACTATGCAAGTATTTGAAAAGATTTTCTCAGGCCAATTTTTCATCAATTCCATCATGATTAACCATCAGTATTGACGAGGCGCATTTATTTTAAAATACTATTTCATACAAATTTTGCCTAAAATCTTGACTGGCAGTAGAAAAGATGCTCATAATATGAGACTTATATTCAAAGGTTTGAAGAACCTCTTAGCTGAATGAAACTATGATTTTAAAGTAGTCGATGATTCCTTTGAATTCAGCCACAGCACTGTGGAATCATCGACTACTCTGAAGTTAAAAAAAACGAATAATATGGTTATAACATACGTTTATTTTCCAATTATTTTTACCAGATCATATCTCAATAATGCACTTATCATTCATCTGATAAGCTCCGAGAACTCATAGAAACGAAAAAAAAACATAAATGGCTAACATGTTTAATAATAGCTTTTTAAAAGCTTTGGTGTCCGAATTTTTTTTAGTGATAGGTCATGATGACGTTCCTAGGATAGGGCTTTATTAGAGTTCTTGTGATGTTATAGAATGCGCTTTAGCTTTTTTCTGAAGATTAATGCTATAGTCCTAATGAAATTTTGCTGACCATAATAAAGCTAAAATTGTTACTTGGGTTTGAACTGTCGCGACATTCATTTTTATAACATTTCATTGAGATTCCTGTGACATTCAAAATGTTAAATGTCGTCATAAGAGCAAGTTCACTCGTGTTGGGAAAAAGTGGTAGAGATTTTGACACTTTTAGCACATTTTGAAAATTTCCCCATGCAAAAATGTTTTCAAGATTTTTTGGCGTTGTATTTTTTTACAGCACTGTTTCTATTTCAACCGTATGTGATAAAAATATTGCTATTCTTGCATCACAGCATGCGAAAATATAACACGTGTTGTAGAAAAACTTGAAGGCCACAGATCTTGAAAATGTTTTTGCATGGCAAAATTTTCAAAATGTGCTAAAAGTGTCAAAATTTCTACCACTTTTCCCAACACTTGTGAACTTGCTCTAACATTTGCCAATATGAATGTCATCGAAGCAACGACCGACTTTCATCTGCTTAGCTTAACATTTTTTTTCAAGGAATACAAGGAATATTTAAATAAGGTAGTGCCGAGAGCCATATTGGATTTTTTTGTGACGTCACAAAAACGATTGTATAGAAAATTTATACGAGAATGGCAAAAATATTAAAGAAAGACATGTTTTAGAACCCAAATGAATTCCGATTTCTTTTTGATTGTGTTCTACGGCATCTAATTGATTTTGTTATGAAGTTTCGTTTAAAGATTGCATTATGTACATCTTCTTATTTTTTTATACAGCGTCATTTTGAAGCTAAAACGTCCAAAAATGAAAAAAACAGCTTTTAAAAGATCTAGCTGATCTTTATCGAGTGTTCAACTGATCGGCATGATTTTTATCCTACCAGTTTATCATATACAATTTTTATGTAGAACAATTAACATCAATAAATGATTGTTAACTCAGTTTATTAAAATACCAATAAAAAATTGTGGTTTCGTGAGTAATACTTGTTTTTCGATTACTTTTTGTGATAAGAAGCTTAAACTGAACAGACTTGAACATGTTCATGGAATATTCCAAACTAATTATAAATTTTTGCAAATTAGAGTTGGAAAAATTCAGCATTTTCTCGAACTTCAAAGGTCTATTTTATAGAAAAAAAATACTCGAAAATCCAACATTTTTTAGTACCAATCTTGAAGAACAAGAATCATTCTATAATAGCATGCTTACAAAGTGAAAAATTTTCAGCAGATACTACGATTTATCAACGATAAATGTAAATTTCCTTGTTAATCAAAAGGTTTTTCGTGATTGTGACGTCGCTGTATGTACCAATACTAGAGCAGGGCTACCTTGGCACTACCTTCTTTAAATATTCCTTGATGACTATCACAATCTCGATGCAAGTTGTGACATTCATCCCAAATGTTGGACTTGTGAATTGTGATATAGCTCAGTTGGCAAGTCTGTTGTCTCCTGAGCCGATGTCCGTGAGTTCGAGCCCAATAGCAAACATCGAACATAGTTGTACCGGATAAGTTTTTCAATAACGATCCGCCAACTGCACCGTTGATAAAGTCGCAAATGCCATAAAGATGGTAAAACGACTATAATCGAAACAAAAAAAATGCCAAATGTTATTTGACATTTTCTCGAGGGAATTTCTTAGCGATTTTTTTTTTTATAATTCGTTTATTTGAAACGGCTCATACCGAGGGTTTCCAAAGTCAGTTTTTTTTATTTACAATTCATTGTTAAGAACTAGAATAGATATAGGGAAAATAGTAAAGGATTGGTTAGAGACGGAGGTTGATAGCTTTTAAGGAGGGGGGGGGGGGGTGTTAGGGTCTAACACTTTCAAAAAATCGATTTTTTTTTATTTCCTTATTGTTAAACATTTCAAGAAGTCTGTCAAATTTTCAAGTCAATTGAAGCAAAACTGTAGAAATTATAGGACTTCAAACGCGTTTTTCTCGAAAGTACAATTTAAAGTCACTGGACATCGTCATTTGGAAACTACTTATCCGATTCTTTTCAAATTTGGAACATATTTTCTACATATAAAATACCAGACCCCAACGTTTTTTTTTACTTTGGGGAGATTTTACAGATAAAAAATGGCGGATTTTTTCGTGAAAAATCGTAGTTTTTTACTTCAAACAGCCACAAAAATTACTTAAAATATTTTTTAAGATGAATAAAAAAGTTGGGGTCCAGAAAAACATCTATTAAAAATATTTTGCTCTGATTTTTTGACATCAGATGATTCTGTGCTGAGATATAGTGTCCATAGCAAATCCTGTTTTCTAAAAGGCATCCTCGAAAGTGCTCCGTCACCGGCCCATTTTTAATATTTTTCTTCGAAAAAATTACTCAATGTTCTTTTAACAATGCTTTGTATAATGCAAAAAATTTGAATACATTTGTTTGAACGATAGCTCTAGAAAAAATTCGTGAAAATGGTGCTTTTTTACCCGTTAGAACCTGAGACTGCTTAGACTCGAATTGTTGGGCTAAATCAAGATTGACATTCATTACCTACACTTTGATACCGCTGCTGCCTTCAGACTTAAAAGATACCGCCGAGACCACGTGAATTATGCCACACGAATCGAGATTGTAGGTCATTTATTTGTGTTTGTAAAATGTTGGGTGTAATTTGGTTGAAATTTTTAGCTTTGAATGCTTGATTAAAAAATTTGAACTACAATTAAATGTTCCACGTTTCCTTAAGAATTTATATTCTGATATCTCACTGTAACTACATAAATTAAATCACTCTTTTCGGCTATTTCTACCGGTGCAGAGCAAAATTTCATAGTCCCGCAAATGTTCTTAACTCGTGTCATTCAATTAAACGCTGGACTCTGGTCCCTCCATTGATGATTCCCGAATAGCGTGACACAGATTAGCGAAACTGTTAGGAACGCATTGTGCTTATTTGTTGTGCGGGATAGAAAATAAAAATCTAAAATTGTTCGTTAATCTTTCGACGCGGAGTGGAGAACGTTCGTTTATTTTTTTTTTCCCTACATTTCTAGCGCACATAAAAGCCCACTTTAATTCAATCCAGCCTTCTCTAATTCATACGGCAGTTTAGAATGAATGCTAGTAGCTAAATCACACACTCGAAAGTGCGAATACTTAGATTGCAGGAAATTTGAGGAAAAAAGATAGAGATAGGCTTGTTGGCAAAATTATGCAAATATAGCATCTTAAATTGCCGATGCAAATGACTCTGGCTGGAGCTAGTAGGTACGATTGTTTCGAGCGCACTTGTCCTGTCATCAGCTGGTCCGCCTAATTTGAGCGATAGCGTTCATGCAATCGTGTCTGGTGTGGTCGCAAATTGGAGAATAGTTTTTTATAAGCTCCCGGTGTGGGTGGGCGGTCGAGCACTGATAAGGTGATGCCGGTGTCAAGTCTATTGACTTACTTTTTGTAGCCTAAATATTCTGTGGTCCTTCCAGAATTTGTTTCTTTTCATCGTCATCTGACCCATTTTCTTGAGAAATCTGGCCGATATATGAATAGAATGAAAAGTGTTATACTCCAATTGCATCGATTTGCATGGAACTACACTGAACTTATATTACTTCAGACGAAGATTACAACAACAAAGTAAAAACAAAATCCATTTTCTCTTTGAAAACCCATATCATGATGTTGACCTTTTAACGTATACCGTTCATATTAAAATGTGTACGTATATGTATACATAACTTAAGGTAATGTTAATGTGTCTGTGGTTAAATTATCTTCTTTCCTAGAATTGATAAAAATAATGAAGAAAATACATAGGGGAGAGTGGGGTATCGTGGGCCATGGGGAAACGTGGGCCACTTTTAATATCTCAGATGTGTGTTGAGATAAAAATCTCGAACCAACTGTCATCGTCGTCGCTTTGCGTGAGCATATATTTCTATATGTTGTTGACTTAAATACGCATCATATGCTTCTTTTATTTATCAAGCTAAAAAAAGTTAGAAAAATTTACTTTCATAATTAAAGATACACCGGCTAATTGCATCGATGAGGAACCTAAAGTTCATATAAAAAATATGTTCATACGCTTATGATCTTAGTTTTGTCATGATCTTTCACATGGAAAAGTAATTTTTGATGAAACATCAATAAGTCACCCAAACGCAACCAATTTGCAAATCATAGCTTGTGGGGAATCGTGGACCACACATCTTGAACCACCTATATTTTTAAGTTTTCATACACATTCAGAACTTAAAATACGTTTTTCCTATCTGTGAAGTTTTCTTATGCCGAATGAAGATTTATGAAAAATATTTTGTCCATCCTATATAAGGAATTATGCCAAAACGTTAGCAAGCCAGGTTTTGGAATCTATTCGATCATACACAGCTCTCTTTTTTATTTCATCATCAGAAATTGCTTTGAAATAACGAAATGAATTATGAAATCACAGTTTTGAGTCAACTCATAAACTTTGCAAGTTATTTGGTCAGTTTGAATTTAGTGGCCCACGATTCCCCACCATTTTTCAAAATCCAAAAAATATTGCTTTTTTTTAAAACAGTCAGAATTTGGGGAACATAACTTATTAAAAATTTAAAAAAACAAACCTTATAATTCCTTGAAAATGTAGAAAACCATACAAATTTTTATTTTCATTTTATCTTTTATAATAAAGAAATTATGGAACAACGAAAAAAAGTGACCCATGATTCCCCACTCTCCCATACAAAATATGAAAAACATAGGACGAATACTTTAGGTCCAGCCTACTTTAGTCCGAGTATGCCGAAAATTTCAAATAATTCATTTTGCTAGCATAAGATAAAGATACTCCTATGCACGGTATAAATAGACAAGGTAGGCTACTAACAAGAGTAAACAACTCGTTTGAATGTAAACAAGTGACGTCATTACTATCTTCGAAAAGCGTGTTAGGCAAAAAGTTTTGCGCGCATAAGATAATGCTGCATACACCGAGGATCACTAGATGGATAGTAATGACGGCATTATCGGGAAGATATCACCTTATTATATTGTACACCGTGCTCCTATGCACACAATGAACTCTTATTCTTCCTGAATCATACCATACCGCTTTTTATCAAAAAGTCTTTCTAATAAAATTTTCAACGTTTTTGAGAATGTACCTCCTTATCAGTGAAAAATCAGACAGCTCAATTAATGGGGCGCGTTTTGAGAAAAAAGAGTGAATAAAAACATTTTATGGAATTTTCATCCTATTGGATAATTTATCCTCAAATAAAAAAAAATAGTGAGAACCGAACTCACTGCAACACCCAACTCTGCTTGCCAGTCCGATATCTCACCCAGTGCGCTATCTGAATCGGTTATAAAACGAAAGTCTATTGTCATACTCCTTCTGCCACCACCGGTAACCAAAAAACGCTCTGCATTAGTCGTCTGCCGTTTGGCCGGTGTTTTTTTTCTTCCTCCTTTGTCTTTGATGGGAAAAAGATGTGAATGGGAAGGGAATGGGATGGAAAGTATGTGTTTTCTATTGCCAGCCATTGTTTACATACACACGCACAGCTCATATTGGCTGGTGGTTTTTGTCGTTGGTTGGAAACAAGATTTTTTTTTTCTAATGCCGGTACAAGGCACTTTGTATATTATTCGGCAATATCCTTGCTGGCTGATTGTTTCCATGCTTCTTTGTCTTGTGATAGGATATGGGATAGATTTTATTTGATTACTTCCAGACATATGCAATGCGGTGACGCTGGGAGGTTAATGCCGGCGGTTGCAAATTAAATCATCAGATGTTTACAGAACATGCAAAAAAAAAGCTATTGTTATCTTATTCTTTTCACCTTACTTACTTAACTTAATGATCCCGCGCCGAACCTCCGGTGCATAGGGCCGTGGTAAAAGACCTGCACTGTTGACGATCCGGAGCCAGCGTCTTCACCTGGTCCCAGTCAAGATTCTCGTCGACAGTTCGGATTTCAGCGGCTATGCTTCGCCGTCACGAGTTTCTGGGTCTGCCTCTTTTTCGATGTCCTTCTGGATTCCAATCCAGAGCCTCTCTGCAAATCTCGTTTTCATCTTTTCGCAGCGTGTGCTCAATCCATCTCCACTTACGTTCCCGAATCTCGATTTCTAGCACCCTTTGATGACACCGGCGATGTAGTTCCTCATTCGAGATCCAGTTGCCAGGCCACCAAGCGCGGATGATATTCCGCAGGAAGCGGTTTACAAATAATTGCAGTTCTCGCGTCGTCACCGCATATGTGCACCAAGTTTCGCACCCGTACAGCAATACGGATTTGACGTTTGAGTTGAAGATTCGGATTTTCGTTCGTAAAAGATCTGGCGTGACCGCCAGATGTTTCGGACTCGCGAATGCAAATCGGGCCTTTCTGATCCAGGTTTCGATGTCTTTGCTGGTACCACCATCAGGTGTTATCTGGCTACCAACACACAAAATTTTCGAGGCCGAAAATTAGCAAAATTTTGCTCAAATTTGACCAGCTAAAATCTTAGCAATCAATTTAGCAATTTTTTCGAACTAAAATTTTAGCAAACGAGAGAAAAGTTTAGCCGCCGCAATTTTTGCTCACTTTTCTAGCAAAAAACCGGAGGAAAAGATCGCCCGGACCTGAAATTTCAATATTCATTGTTTTTCTTTGCAATTTCGGAGGGAATGTTCGATTATTTAATAGAATACAAAAATAAGTTCACTTTCAATTGATGTTTCTCTTTATTTCGACACTTCATAACACGATCCTGGGAACGCGAAATGCCAAGCGATCGGCATCGGGGTCGTGCCGGATTCACCGCATTGAAATTCCAGCTGTGGTCCCTTTTGATTTTCGGACGGTTGCACCAAAAATCCGGAACCCCGTCGGCAGCAGCAACCTGATAGAAAAAAAACATCGATTAAAAAATCGGGAAAATTATACACTTCTCTATGGACTCTTACCTGTACGCATCCACTATGGATTTGACTACCATTTTGTCGTGAACTTAGCCACCGAAAGAACCGCCAGCATCGAATTTCCGGAACGGCACTGAATCACGTCGATTTGTTTTTTTTTGGCTCTATCGGCAGCGGCTGCTATCTAGAAATAAGGCGGCTAAAAAACCTTCGTTTTACTAAATTCGAACAGTTAAACTTTCTGAAAACTAAAATCAAGTAAATTTAGCTTATTGCTAAATCAAAAGTAAAAAAATATTTTTGCTAACGGAAAGTAACAGCGAATTTTTGCTAAGTGGAGCCCCGAAAATTTTGTGTGTAGCTTTGACCTTTCCACATATCAATACTTTCATTTCTATCTTAATTACTGTCTATTTCAACCTCTTCTATTTCAGCCAGCGAGGGCGCTTCCGAGTTGACGCCATTAATGCGACCTACAGTTGGCGCTTCAAGCTGCGGGTTCTGTTGGCCATCGCTATTCGTGACTCGGAGGAGTTCTTCGAAGTGCTCAGTCCATCGTTTAAGCTGATCTGTTCGATTGGTTAATAGCTGACCTACTCGGTCTTTTAGCGGCATTCTAGCATTAGTCCTTGCACCATTAAGGCGGCGAGAAATGTCATAAAGTAATCGGATATCTCCTCTTCATTGACGGCGGCTCTTTCTCCCTCTTCGGCTAGGGAGTTTGTCCAAACTCTCTGCTTTGGTTGACTCGGTAAGAGCCTACTCAATTCCAACTTTTGCCATTCTCCGATCATCGACCATCCTCCAAGTTTCATCTGACATCCATTCACTCACTTAACTTGTTCTTCGACTGTTCCGTCTGTCGGCAGTTTCGAGGCTCGGAATTCAAGATGTTCAAATTATGCCCTTTTTACCTCAGGATTCTTCAACCAGCGGACGCCGTATCGACACCCGACTTTCTCCTCGCGCAATTCTCAGTCGTATCTCGCCAAGGACGAGGTGATGGTCAGATGCAATGTCTGCGCTTCGTTTGTTGCGGACATCAAGAAGGCTCCTTCTCCATTTTCGGCTGATGCAGATGTGATCAATTTGATTTTCTGTTCGGCCATCTCGGGATACCCAAGTGACCTTATGTGCTAGTCGATGGGGGAAGAGCGATCCACCGATCACCATGTTGTTGTTGCCACAAAATTCTACAAACAGCTCTCCGTTTTCGCTCATCTGTTCTAGGCCATGGCGCCCCATGATGCGCTCAAAGTCCTGATTATCGGAGCCAATTTTTGCGTTGAAGTCACCTAAGTGGATTTGAATGTCACCCTCCGGAATTTTCTCAACCGTCGTCAAAGTTCCAGGTCGGTCATTTTTTTCGGATCCCGTAACAATTTGAATGGGAGTTTTTTCACCTTTGTATCACTGATCATACTGACAAGACACTTAGAACAAAAATTTGATCATTTTCTGGCTAATTTTTTCGTCAAATTTAGCAGGTTCGCAATACCGACGGTAGGTGGCAAACCTACAATTTTTCCGATACAAATACTCTGTAGGAAAAATTAACCTGTTCAGCCCGATTTTATCGTCTGAATTGCCTATTTTTTCGAAAATTGGGTGGCATTTTCAAACTGGGATAGCATCTCTTCAAATCGATCGATGCGCACTCTGGAATCAATATTGCGTACTGTTGAAAAAATTATCCAATTATCCAAAAATACTTGGTTTATGGATTTCGTGCAATGATACAATGTGTTTTAATTTATTAGTTTTTTGCATTATCTTTTATTATCCCTCTTCGTTGCGATGATCCACCTCCGAGTGAAAGATAAAGGATTCGAAATTTGTTCCGGCCTAATGATTTAGATAAATAAAATGTAAAAAATGAGACCTAAAATGCGTTTTCATACACATCACCTATTATGGACACCTCTTAAACATGTTTTGAATTAATAAAAAGTTTTTAGCTGAACATTTGGTCTTTGGTCGTTTGATTTGAGTACCTGACAGTAGGAACACGGAAAGTTTTCTCAAAAATCTATAAAATCCGCGATTTTTCACAAAATTCTGTGTTTTGTGACACAGATTTTGTGATGAAAATTTGTTCTAAATTCTGTGAAATTGAAGATTATTCTGTGATTTCGGCAACCTTGCTACGTTGGCATCTTCCGCATCTTTTCTTTGTCGGAAGTCTTTCGGAAGTCGGAAGTCCGGACTTCCGAAGTAAAATTTAGTGCTGGCGCTATTATATCTACTCTTTGTTTTTCTTATGTTTACTTCAAGATATAAACAATAATTTGCTTTTGTGATTTTTTTCCGATTATTTTGTTTACTTTTTGTATTTTTTATTCATAAATGGATAAACCTTAAGTTTTCACCCTCTTTCTACACATTTAGCATTACATAATACACTTATCCTGGTAATGGAATTCTACAATCGAAATTTATAGAGCGTGAAAATCATACGCAAGGTTAAGTAAAACTCACAAATTTTGTTGGAGTGAAAACATATTTTTGCCACACATGAACCTCATAAATGTACTGAAACACTTAACAGCTACATCAAGATTTGAAATAAGTAGGAAAAGTCTCTACAATATTTAAGTGCAGTAATTCGTCCCCATCACGATCTAAGTATCACCGGTCAAGCTGCTGGCATCCCCCGGTGCGATAAGCTAGATAGTATGTATATTTACCGGACGACGGACGCCCATTCCCATCAATTTGGAACGCAAATATTCTATGCCCGCGGTTGCGGGTGGTTAGTTTGCAATTTATACTCATTGTCTTTGGTTGATTGGAATGCCTCGGTGTTTAGATTTTTCGCTTGATTTATTGCCCTTTCCCCGGGCGTGAAGGTGTCATTTCTTTCTTAACAAGAATTTTCATGATAAAATATTGCCTTATCGCATCGTCTGCTGCATTGGTAGGACAAACCCAAGGATCGATAGAAAAGCTCAAAAATTAAGCCGGTTCAGTTATGTAACAGTCGAAACAAAAAAATCATCTGAGCGAGCCCCTCGAGCTTTAACCGAAAAACGCATGTTGATTTTCGTCAAACAAGCTAGTTTTACAAGATCAGGCGCCCAAATCCGGCTAAGCTCATGGGTAGAGGACTACAAAACAGGTGTCCAAGTGCTACAACTTTTTTTTGGGGCTCCAGTCTTTTTCCCGTCTTCGTTTTGCTGTTGTCATTTGGCTTTGAAGTTGACGATTTTTTTTTGTTTTTGCTCGGTGGTCTCAATTCCAACCGTCAGTTTTGGTTCATATTTGACCGGAAGCTGTGCGCAGATTGGAGAAATGTGACACTGCGAAAGGGGTTGAGTGTTTGGTTTTCGATTATTTTTGAACAGTTTGGATCTTGAAAAAATACCATTTACTCGATATTTGCCAGTCGAGAAAGTAAGTTCACCATGTGAAGTTCCCCAACTGTTTTCGAGTGATGGTTTTTTTCGTTTCTGTCCCGCTTTGATAGGAAACTACTTAAAGGTGAATTCGGCAAAATGCATAAACGAACTCAGCGGGATACATCTAGTTTGATAATGGTTCGGTACAGGTGTTCCACTGAATGAAAGAAGCACGTTGAACTTATAAAAGTGATTCAGGTGAACAATTCAAGACGTTTTAATTCAGTGGGTTCTGAAGGTTGTTCAAGATGATCTTACATGTTGCTGTGGTAATTTTAATCGGACTAAGTTCAACGTATGCTCAAGAATTTGATGGTAATTAGAAAAAAAAGTGCGAGTCACTCGACTCCAGAAGTGCAGGTTTTGTTTTTTCAAAAATGGTTTCCCAGTTTTTAGCACCAACCGGATCGGATTCGGGCCGCAGTTTAGTGCTAAACGAGATGTACGGTTCTATCTCTTCACACCGCTGACGGAAACGGAGCCACATGTATTCGCGATCGATTCAGTTGGCTCGCTTGCCCGAAGTTTTTACAACAGGAGCCTTCCGGTGAGGTAAGAGAGTTCGAAATTGGATAGGGTTTACAATCTACGTCAATAAACGTACAAACCTTAGAAAATGTCTAAATATTAAACATGGATATCATCCGACCAAAATTTTTTTTCTTTTCATAGATTGTTCAAATTTTTCAAAAAAAAGTTTCACAACGGAAGTTTGAAAAAAAAACCATAGTCGATGAAAAGAGAATTCGTGCCTTCGAATAAAATTTACATGTTTTTCAAACGAAGTAATTTAAAAGTAATGTTAAGATTCCTAAGAATTCAAGCACACTTTACGATAATTCGCTTTTTTGGTAATTGCTATGGTTTATACCATCGATTTGGCCAATCAAATGTTGGCAAAATAACAGCACATGAAAGTATTACACCCGAATGAAAAATTCTGCTCTCTATGGCTGGCAAGAATTTGAGACCTGATTTTGACTAATATGTATCGTTGGAAATTTAATCGTTTTTCATCCACATATTGAAAAGCTTTTCTCAAAAGAAAATTTTGCACTTTTCAACCCCAAACTGTAGATTAATTTATGATTTATTTTGGAAAATGGCGTTGAAAACATCCCACAAAACGGAGCAAATTTGCGTGTTTCGAACCGATGACCTGCGGTTTTCAAAATTCAATGTTTTTGTATCGTAGTTATGACCAAGGTTGCCGAAATCACAGAAAAATCTGTAATTTCGCAGAATTTTGAGCAAATTTTCATCACAGAATCTGTGTTACGGAACACAGAATTTTGAAAAATTCACAGATTTCACAGAATTTTTAAATTTTAAATGGATTTCCAAAATTATATTTTTTTTAGCAAATATAAAATTTAGATGTTTTACTTTCAATTTAAAATGTATGATAAGACTGGTAATTTTAATTGATTTTCCCAACTGAAATGTAAAAATACCCAATTGAACATGAATTTTTAATGAAATTAAAAGGAATAGCATCATAGAAAACCATCACAGATTTCTTAGGTACAGTCACAGAAAGTCACATTTTTTTTTTCTCAAATTCACAGAATTTTTTTTTTCGGCAACCTTGGTTATGATCCATGGTCATTAACATCGACCTTAGTTTTAGCTTTAAAAAAAAGAAAAAAAGGTAAATTGCAAATTGTCTGAGAATTTGGGGCTCAAATTTCAAATGATAGATTATTGCGTAGAGAACTAACTTTCGAATGGGGCCAATTAAAAAATTATCATATTTAGAGCTTTCATTATGGCGATTGTAGGAAAAAGTCTACTTTGTACAGATTTGGAGTAAACCCAAACCAAATAAAATTATTGGAATTCAACAATTAAAAAAAACGTTTAAAAATTTAAAAAAAAAACAAAACAAATAATTTAAAAGGGTTGAAACATTAAGAAAAAAAATGCAAATCAATATGAAGATTACTTAACTTAGAAACACATAATTGAAAGGCATTTAAAAAATAAACGTAAACCAAAAAAGTCAAATCTAAAAACAACGCAACGATGGGGAAACAGTAAGAATTTTTTAAGCGGATTTTTTTGTGCGGATTTTTTACACGGCTTCTTTAACGCGGTTATTTTTACACGGTATTCGGATTTTACGCGGTATTTGAGTGAAAATGTTCTAAGTCTTTTCCAAACGAAAACACTTAGAATCTTTTTGAAACCTGAGACTTGAGACATGAGACAAGAAACCTGAGAAATGAGACCTGAGATCTGGGACCTGAGACCTGAGACAAGAGAAATGAGACTTGAGACTTGAGACTTGAGACTTGAGACTTGAGACTTGAGACTTGAGACTTGAGACTTGAGATTTGAGACTTAAGACTCGAGACTTGAGACTTGAGACTTGAGACTTGAGACTTGAGACTTGAGACTTGAGACTTGAGACTTGAGACTTGAAACTTGAGACTTGAGACTTGAGACTTGAGACTTGAGACTTGAGACTTGAGACTTGAGACTTGAGACTTGAGACGAGGCTTGAGACGAGACTTGAGACTTGAGACTTGAGACTTGAGACTTGAGACTTGAGACTTGAGACTTGAGACTTGAGACTTGAGACTTGAGACTTGAGACTTGAGACTTGAGACTTGAGACTTGAGACTTGAAACTTGAGACTTGAGACTTGAGACTTGAGACTTGAGACTTGATACTTAAGACTTGAGACTTGAAACTTGAGACTTGAGACTTGAGACTTGAGACTTGAGACTTGAGACTTGAGACTTGACTTGAGACTTGAGACTTGAGACTTGAGACTTGAGACTTGAGACTTGAGACTTGAGACTTGAGACTTGAGACTTGAGACTTGAGACTTGAGATCTGAGACTTGAGACTTGAGACTTGAGACTTGAGACTTGAGACGAGACTTGAGACTTGAGACTTGAGACTTGAGACTTGAGACTTGAGACTTGAGACTTGAGACTTGAGACTTGAGACTTGAGACTTGAGACTTGAGACTTGAGACTTGAGACTTGAGACTTAAGACTTGAGACTTGAGACTTGAGACTTGAGACTTGTGACTTGAGAATTTAGACATGAGACCCGAGACATGGTCTCTCTTGTCTCATGTCTCAGGTCTCAAGTCTCATGTCTCTTGTTTCAGGTCTCAGATCCCAGGTCTCAGGTCTCATGTCTCAGGACTCAGGTCTCAGGTCTCAGGTATCAGGTCTCAGGTCTCAGGTCTCAAGTATCAAGTCTCATGTTTTATGTATCATGTCTTATGGCTCATGTCTCTTGTCTCAGGTCTAAAATCTCAAGTCTCAAGTCTCAAGCCTCAACTCTCAAGTCTCAAGTCTCAAGTCTCAAGTCTCAAGTCTCAAGTCTCAAGTCTCAAGTCTCAAGTCTCAAGTCTCAAGTCTCAAGTCTCAAGTCTCAAGTCTCATGTATCTTGTCTCAGGTCTCAGCTGTCAGGTCTCATGTCTCAGTAGACTGAGTCGATTTGGGGTCATTTTTGAATTTCTCAAACCCTGAGGTCTTAAAAGCTTCGTTTTGGTGCAAAACTCATCCATGATTTTTTGCAGAATTTTTAAGTAACGTTTACATGAGTAAATTTGAACTTTCAGGTTTGTATGGGAAAATTGAATATTTTGTACTGAAAAATCAACATCATTTTTGTTTCTTCTGTGGAACCGAACCTGCTAATGGTTTTTGTGCCAATTTATAAATTCCTTCAAGGAAAATTTCCGCTGAACAACTTTGTCGAATATTATAATTTCGTATCTTTTTAGACAAAAAAGTTATTAGCTCTTTAACAGGTGTATGTCTTTTTGGATTGATAAACCATGAATTCAATTGACTCCACTGCTGGGTGCCTAGCGAAGTATTGCAAGACCACTTTTCATGCCATACTTCGTGGGGCAAATTTACTCATGTAAACGTTACTTAAAAATTCTGCAAAAAATCATGGATGAGTTTTGGACCAAAACGAAGCTTTTAAGACCCCAGGGTTTGAGAAATTCGAAAATGATCCCAAATCGACTCTGTCTAATGTCTCAGGTCTTAGGTTTAAGGTCTCAGGTCTCATGTCCTAGTTCTCAATGTCATTATCATGTCATTGTCATGTCGTTGTCAATGTCATATCATGTCACTCATGTCAGGTCCTCCCTGTCCAAGCTTCAAGTTTTTTACACCATTTTCCGCAATGCACGGTTTTTTACGCGGTTTTTGGGAATTAACGCGGTTTTTACGCGGATTTCGGGAATTAATGCGGTTTTTCTTACGCGGTACGTATTAACGCGTAAAAAACACCTTACTGTACCTCCCTTTTTTATTTACATAGTTTTCCATCTCAAAACATAACTTCATGAACATAACTCCTAAAATTCAATCGATCCATGGCAACCGTTCTCCTATTTCTCGAACATCCCACATTTGCCAGATCATGCTCCACTTAGTCTAACCACTCGTTCTCGTTCCTACCGGATTCGTAGGGAACATTCCCAGCATGCCCAGTCTATCCGACCGGTCTTCCCCACCTCCTGGATACTGGGTTCGCCGTAGAGTCGTGCGAGATCGTAGTTCATCCTCCGCATCCACACTCCATTCTCCTTCACGCTGCCAAAGATGGTTCTTAACACTCGTCGCTCGATTACCCCGAGTGTGAGCAGGTCCTCTTCGAGCAATATTCAAGTCTCGATTACTCGTCCTAAATCCGCACACAGCACTGCGTTGCGTTCCATCCATCGTCGCCTTTAACAGTCTGGTCAGCTTCCCGGAAATGCCATTTTCGTCCACGATTTTTCATAGCTCGTCACGGTTGATCATGTTGTATGCGGCATTTTTGGAGGATTTGCCGTAATGTGATAAGCTGGCCCGTCTTGGGCCATCCCTCCATGAAGCCGGCCTGATGACTTCCCACGAATCTGTTTGTTGTGGCGTTGGCCGGCGAACTAGGATTCTGGATAGCACTTTGTAGCAAGTTTGCCGGAATCACAGAAAAATCTGTAATTTCACAGAATTTTGAGCAAATTTTAATCACAGAATCTGTGTCACAGAACACAGAATTTGAAATATTCACCGATTTCACAGAATTTTTAATTGATTTCCAAAATTATATAGTTTTTGATCAATATAAAATATTGATTTCTTACGTTGAATTAAAAAGTATGATAAGAATAGTTATGTTAATTGATTATTCAATACTAAACTGTAAAAAAGAAACAGTTCATCATGTATTTTCAATTAAATTAAAGGAAATAGCTTCACAGAAAACCATCACAGAATTTCTGGGAAAAATCACAGAAATTCAGATTTTTCGGATTTTTCAGAAAATTCGGACTCGCTGCCTCTTCCGCTGTCGTTGATCTTCCCCTATAATCCTCAATAACATTTTTGTCTGAGCTCGAATCATCTTACGTTCTCCGCAGGGCTTGTTCAAAATTTCGCCGCCGCCTGTGGTCTAGAGGATAGCCTTCAAGTCTTCTAAGCCAACGGTCATGAGATCGAATCTCGGTCACGGCCTACATAGTACACTTTCTGTGGTTTGGAGGTTTTAGCATTTGTAAGAAGCTAGTCATCGTATCCTCGAAAGATGTACGCTTAATTAATTAGTGAATTTAATCTCTTCGAGGAAACATAACGTTGCATTGATGTGTTTGTGTTCGTTTATAGTTTCAGAAAACAAATTTTTTGTTGTTATTTTTTTGTTCTATATTTCCCAGGATCGTCATTCATGGTTGGATGAACAACTACACTTCGCTGGCCATCCGAGGTGTGAAAGAAGCCTATCTATCCCGGGGCGAGTACAACGTCATTGGAGTGGATTGGAACAAGGGTGCCTCGGAGGTGTACTTCCGGGCGTCTCAATATACCCTTGCTGTGGGTTATGTGGTAGCTGATCTCATTGATCGTATGGTGGAAGCTGGTATGGCAACATTGGATCAAATCTATCTAATCGGCCACAGTCTGGGGGCTCACATTGCCGGGAACGCCGGAAGATTGACATCTGTTGGAAAGTTAAAAGCTATCTTCGGACTAGATCCGGCGTCGATCAATTTCTTCGAAGATGAACCGGAAACGCGGCTGAGTTCCGATGATGCCGAATATGTGGAGGTCATCCATACCAATACGCAATTCTCCGGATATCCACATCCCATCGGGCATGTGGATCTGTATCTGAACTACGGGAAGAAACAACCCGGTTGCCTGACGGAAGCCTGCAGCCACGGACGTTCGATCGAGTACTTTATGGAATCACTGTCGCCGGACTGTAAGGGATTTTGGGGGGCTCGATGTGATGAATACGGTGAACTGAAGTCCAAAACGTGCTACAACTTGAAGCAACAAGCTCTGCTGGGAGGGGATCCGCCTCGGTGGGAGAACGAGAAAGGAATTTATGTGGTGGTTACTGCTGTTGAGTCGCCGTATGCCCTGGGATTTAACTATTGAACAAATTATTGAGTGCACAGATATGTCCGAGAATTCTAGCAATGGCATGAAAATAAAAACTGTGTGAGCGATAATTCAATTTGGCTGTTTTTTTATTGCATGGAGATTCCCTGAAGTTTATAAGAAGGGTTTATTTAGAAAAAAAGTATTCTAGATTTCTCGGATTCATCCGGAAGGTCAGATGAATAGTGCTAAGCTTGGAAAAAAAATCCTTCAAATACCTACCTAAGTTTTCTTTTATGTTTACATACATCAATGGAAAGGTTAAAACTCGCAACATCATTCTGCTTAAAATTGAAACGTAAAAAGTTGTTTTCTATATTATTAATTATTTTTAAGTTTCAACTTTGAGGACAATGTTCCAATATATTGATAGGGTAAGTGAGCCTTAATTTGGCATGCTCCTTATCTTGGCATGCCAAAATGCATTTTTGGTAATTTATATGTCAAACATATGCCTAAAAATATAAAATAAATCAAACATAAAAGAAAATCGCATTTGTCTACATTCTGCATAGCATTTGTCCGCAATTGTATCCAAATAACTGCGTAATAATTTTTTTTCACATGACAAACTGGAAGTAAAATTACGACTTTCGCAGAAAATCTGAAATGAACCTACTTTGCTAGTGCATCTGCCTTCTTCGGATCGATTTTAAAAACACACTTCCCTATGAAAAAATCACTAAAAAATACCGTTGGTTACAGCAAAACGTGACAAAAAATATAAAATTATAACCTATTCCAAACAACGTACATCTATTATATAAAATTCTCTTGTAACGGTGTTTGTAGTACTACTCCTCCGAAATGACCCAAACGATTCGAATGAAATTATTTTTAGAATATTCTGTAGCCATGCGAATCGGTTTATATCGAATAAAAACAACACAAAGTCGCATCAATTGTCCGTAATAATTAAATTTGTAGTTTTTTGAATGAAATAAAAGTCATGGCTTCCATTTTTTTCGAGATTTTTTTTCCTTTGGGCGGTTTGTTTTTCGTCTCCAAGGTCGAGGCGTCGCGAGCAGACGTCGTTAGAAGATAGTAACCATGGCATAGCATACTGATCAGTGAGAATATTTTGGCGCGTATTTCTCAACCAAGCATATTTTCAATGCAAGTGGTGGCTATATGAAGCCTTGATGTGATTTTTTTGTTCTTGATTCCTAGCTCATTTCTACAGCACATGGTTATGAATGACGCCAAGATGTGACTCAGGTTGACATTTTGCTGATCGAATAAAACATATAATATTTGTTTTGCCAAAATCTGAAATTGAAAAGTCGGACATCCATTTTTAGAGATTTTCTTTTCTTCGAGGGGTTTGTTTTTCGTCTGCATGGGCGAGGCGTCGCCAGCAAACGTCGTTGCAAGATAATAGTAACCAAAGCATACTGTTCATTGATCGCTGGAAAAATTGAAAAATTAGGCGCCTATTTCTCAACCAAGAACCTATATTTCTTATGCACGTTGGGGCGATATGCAACCTAGATGTGTTTTTTCCTTACTTATTTGTACACAGCACATGGTAAAAAATGCGCCTAGATGTGATACGGATTGATATTTTATCGATCGAATCAAAACCATATAAACGATTTCAAATATTAAAACAATTTTTAATTCGTGTTAATTTAAGTAGTAAATTGTTGTCCAAAAGATATGAAATTGGTAATGATAAATATAAAATAATGACACTTTTTGGACGTTCGAAAATAAGAAATTGGGAAGCTTTACATTCAATTTCGTATAATCCGATACGCCTAGAACGCTGGACACATTAACTGAACGAGAGTCTGTTCTTTGAAATAGATTAGATAGGATTGAAATTTTTAAAGGCCGAATGAACTTTTTGATTTTTTGCAAACGTAAGTTGAAGTTATCAATAAAATAATCGACTTTTCTATAACAAAAAGTGAGGATATGAATTTTCCGGAAGAATTTTCAATTAAGAAAGTAAACTAGAGCAAGTGCAAACTTTCAACTTTTACGAAAAGTGTATACATTAATTCTTCATCTAAAAATTTTTGGGCCCAAAAAAAAACTATCTGATTAAATAAACTCAACTCTTTTTTTTAAATCATTCATCAAAAAACTGTTTACACGTTTACTGTTTGTTTACACACAATTCAAGTACGAACTTAACATGAAAAGTATGTTTTTGTTTAACATATTTTGGCTACATAGAAGAGACTTTTGATTCACTTTTTTGTTGAAAAGTTTTTTTGTGATTGATATTCCAGGGGCAGCAGATTTTTATGATGAACTTTTGATATGACCTGAAAGTGTTAAAAGTAATATAAATTCATGTATTTTCATTTGTGGAATAAGTGAAAACGCGCCATTTAGCAATGAAACATCAACAATTCAAGAATTTTATCTTCAAAATGGCCAGAAAAGATATCCCGAGTGTTGAATCTGATGCGGATATTCAAAATTATTATAAAGGTCTTTGTAAATCAAGGTCTTTTGGTTGAACAGCATTCAGTGAAATTGAAGTACCAAGCATTAATTTATTCCGGAGAAATCTTAGAATATATCAATAAAAGTTGATAAAACAGACAAACAAGAACATGTATTAAATTCATTTAAAAGTCTTTTCACTGACGCATCTGAAAAAGACCTACCGTCAACTGGGGCAACATGCAACAATTTTCAACTTCTAAGGCTTCTAAAATCTTAATGCTTACAGATAATCATACCTCTTGTACATCAAAAGTTTTAAGATTGATGGGATACCAAATTGATGTAGTCAGAAAAATTATTGGTTTAACCAGTTATTTTTAAATTTACAAAAACATCCGATTTTCACCCTGCTAAGAAAAAGGGGTAAGTTGCAACAAACTCTGTGATTAATGACAAATCAAATGAAAACGTTTGAAAATTTATAGTTTTTGATACATTTGTGATGTCATGACGTATAAAGCACCAATTGCAGTAGTTTTTGGTTTTGTTCGAATTGAATTTTACATTTTTTCTGTGAAAAATGATTTTAAGAAAAGAGGGTTAATCTGCTGCATACATTAAGGGGTAAAAAATACTACAAAATATTCTATTATCTTAAATCATGTAAATAAATCTTAAGATGGATGAAATTTTTATGTTTACAAACGCAAAATGCAAAACAATCATATCCCAGCATATGAAAACGCGATTTATGAGATTTAGTTCTGGTTTGCATTTTGTTGCATTTTGCCCCAGACGGCTTACTGAATTATAAAACTTTTTATTTAAAAAAATTGGGAGATTGTACGAAAAATATTTATTCACCAACAGTGTTGGTATAGGATAATAAAATCACTATAAAGTTTGTAGGTGATATCATTAAGCCAATCCGTCATACTAGGTAAAGTTTTTAAGGCATCCAAAAATGTAAAAATTTGTACATCTATTGCTAGATTTTTTAAATTTTTTATGACAATCAAAAACTTTAAAAAAAACTCTTTCACGATGTTAAAAACTATGTCATCATCAATTTGTTATTATTCAATAATAACTTTATTACAGTATATTGAAATAAAAATTGAATGAGTGTTGTGGTATACAAATGTTGCATCTAACCCTGCTTTTGCATGATGCCCCGTTTGACGGTATGTGTTTTCACTTGCCCCAATAAATGGGACAAATGTATAATACTTCGATATTTCTTTTTGTCAACATAACTAATATTTTTTTTGAAAACATTATTTTTTTCAGAAAATATGAAAGTTGAACTGTGGTGATATTCGTTTCGTTCGCATTTGCCCCTATGTTTCATTTTTGAAATGAACTCACGAAACTATCAAAGCCTGAACAGATTATTTCATTTCGATCTATTAAATTTTAAAAAATCTGCTCTTCAATTAAATGTTATTAATCTTAAAAATATTACATAATCCTAAATGAAATCAATTGAACTAATTTGCATTTTTTGCTTGAATAAAAAAAAAGGAATTTGCAGTATACAAAATCGTCAGATTTAATGCCATGACAAATGCTGTTTGGGAACATTTTAAGTTGAAATGTGTAAAGTCTATAACTTAAGTATCAGGCGAAACTTTTCGGAAATGATTTTGGTGAAAATATGGATTTTAATTCAAACTGCTTTGAAGCATGAGGATGATGAATAAAAAGCTGTTTGAAAATGGTTAGTAAAAAATCTGTGTTTCAATTATTCAGCTCTTAAAAATACACCATCCAAAGCTAATTGGGAGCTGAAAGCGCTGCGTTAGGCAAAATATTCAGAAAACACTGCAAAATTTTTCCAAAGATTCATAAGCAATATATTCCAATAAATGAGATACTTTTTATGTCGGTTTAAACCTTATTGTGAACTCGAACAAAACGGAATAAATCACTAAATGGAATACAGCAAATGGAACATACATATTATCAACATACAGTTATTCATGGTACAAGTAACCAAAATTGGATTTTAAAAGACGCATTGAGTTAAAATTCTATGGTTTAATTTTTATAGAATTAAGCGGGACAATTCGAGTAAAGGGAAAGAAGGGAAATGTAAAAAAAAAACTAGGAAAAATTGAAATGGACGCCAAGTTTAACATGGTAAGACGAAGTTTACCGGGTCTGCTATATAAAAATGGAGGCGTTTTCTTTGTGATAACATCACGTATGAACGGGCGGTCGGAATGAAGTGAAACTTGGTATCCGAGGGTTTTTGGGGCCAGAGATGGTTTGTATAATAGTTTCAAGAATCTCACTATTTATAGAAGGGGGGCTCCCATACAAAATCAAATTGAAACGGGACATAACTTGAACAATTTAAATGCGATTTTCATAAAAATTGGTTCACGAGATCGAAAAGACACAAGAAGTTGATTCATTATGCAGACTGCAATTGCTCGCTTTTAAAACGTGGGGCTCCCTTAAAAAAATGTGAAAAATTTGAAAAAATATATACAACCTATACAATTCACATGGGATATTCATGAAATTGTGTACACATGCATGTTTTGATGTGGAAAACAATCTATTTTACTAAATAACACATCCTACCTTTAAAACCAGAGGCTCCCATACAAAATCAACGTGAGTTATAACATAACTTAAACAATTGCCAAGCGATTTTGCTTAAACGAGTCAGGCAGCCATGTTTTGACAGTAAAATATGATTTATTGTAATAACTAACGCTTTCTCCATAAACCCCCCCCCCCCCCCCCCCCATTTTTGAACTAAAGGTGAGAGGAGGGGAGAGAAGTTTCATATAAATCTTATATGTGAAAATGAAGACGCTTCCTTCATATGAACGAGCGGTCAGAATTACATGAAATTTGGTTTATATTATAGTTTTAAGACTATCCGACTTTAGTGAGAAGGAGCTCTCATATCAAATCATTATCAAACATGACACATCTCGAGCAATTTTCATGTAATCTTATATATAAAAATGGAGGCGTTTTTTTTTGTAACAACATCACGTATGAATGGTCGGTCGGAATGAGGTGAAATTTGGTATCCGAGGGTTTTTTGAGAGATGGTTTGTATAACAGTTTCAAGAATCTCACTTTTTATGAAAGGGGGGTCCCCATACAAAATTATCTCTTCACATCTTATATATATATATATATATATAATGGAGGCGTTTTCTTTGTAACAACATCACGTATGAATGGTCGGTCGGAATGAAGTGAAATTTGGTATCCGAGGTTTTTTTGGGTCAGAGATGGTTTGTATAATAGTTTCAAGAATCTCACTTTTTATGAAAGGGGGGTCCCCATACAAAATTATCTCTTCACATCTTATATATATATATATAAAAATGAAGGCGTTTTCTTTGTAACAACATCAGGTATGAATGGTCGGTCGGAATGAAGTGAAATTTGGTATCCGAGGGTTTTTTGGGTCAGAGATGATTTGTATAATAGTTTCAAGAATCTCACTTTTTATGAAAGGGGGGTCCCCATACAAAATTATCTCTTCACATCTCTCTTCTTATATATAAAAATGGAGGCGTTTTCTTTGTAACAACATCACGTATGAATGCGAATGGTCGGTCGGAATGAAGTGAAATTTGGTATCCGAGGTTTTTTGGGTCAGAGATGGTTTGTATAATAGTTTCAAGATTCTCACTTTTTATGGAAGGTGGTCCCAATACAAATTCAATTTTATTTATTACGATTTCCATAAGAATCGAGCACGATGAAGTTAAGGACGTGTAGATGAAATCATACATTTATTACGATTACATAAGAAGGTAAAACGAAGTTTACCGGGTCAGCTAGTATTTTATCTAAAATTGAAGAAAATATAAACATTTTTTTCGCCTAATCTTGGCATGAAATTCCACTAATTGAGGTTTGTATGTATGTGTGAGAACGAAATCAGCAGGCAGACGGTAGCCAGCAGCCGGCAGCCGAATCGTCGGCCGTTAGTGCACAGTGGTCTGGAAATTTAAAAGCCGGTCGAAAGTAAAAAGAATGATTTTAATAACTTAAAAATACCATAAATGTATTTTGGATTATAATCAATTTACTTGTCTCTCAAGCGTATTTGGCATCTTAGTTGGAATTGTAAAATCTTTGGTAAATTTCTAGAACTTTTCCTCTCAACAAAATTTACTTCTGAGCACGAAATCAACCGGATCCGGATCCGAATCGATATCTTGGATCTCAACCTTGAAGTTACTTTATCCATACCCAAAAAAATCTACATTTGGAAATAAGGTTCAACGTATTTTGATTTAATTTTATTTGTGCTGGAGATGAACATTTGCTGTATATGTGTCGCTTTGAAAGGAATGGTTACAAAGTTCAAATTATGACATTCTAAATATTATGTTTATTAAAAAAAGTAATTACATTACAATGTTGAAAAACTATGTTATTAAGAGCTAAATTTTATTGTTTTCAATTTCATGTGAATTCAAAAATAATATTTGACCAAGGTTGTTTTATATTATGGATCACTGTGCATCAGCAGAGGTGACGGCGTTTGTTTTCCGTAGGAAAGGAATATGCGAAGGAAGCGCTGCCGAGTTTGGGTGATGATTTTGCATGAGTGCGAGTGGGATGCAGCTTGAATTTCACCTAGCTTTTAAATTTGCTGTTCGCTTCCATTGACTATAGTTCCCAAACGAACAAGTGAGATGCAATCTATTTCTATCAGGCTGGCTGGAGTGAGCGATAGTTTGTCTTGTTTTGCTATCCGGGTGTACGCAAACGATTGCTAGAAAATTCCTAAGGGCGACATTTTAAATATGTATGATTCAAAAAATCGTTCGCTTACTTGAGTTTTAGCTTTAGCTTGCTTCTAGCCTCGGTCATAATGGTTTTTAAATTGTTTCTCCTCCTTTTATGGGAGTGGAATAAAAAAACATGAACATTCACTATCGTGTGTTAACTTCAATGGAAACAGATCTATCATGATTTCATTTTAAAAATTGAATAAACATATTTATATTAACCTATGGAATATTTTGGAACCTATTTGTTCTGGATCGTCATTCTGATAAAAGAAATTTTAAACACACCAAAAACTGAAACAAACAAGTGAAACTTTTTTACTTAAGATTATAATTCTGCACGCAAATATCAATTCTAAAAAATGATTGACAGTTTGTACTTTCGACTTTTTTAAAACAACACAGAACATTGTTGTGCTTCCTTCCAGGATATTATCAACGAATTCGTGGGGGCTGTTGTTGTATTAGTGAGGAAAATTTCTTCTAGAGGCGGCCAATTTAAGGAACTCATAAAGGGCCACTATTAGGAACGGGGGCCACAATAAGGAGCAGTTCAATCAATAGTTTGATCAGATTTATCTCAAATTATCCACCGCTTTAAAGCAAGAACATATTTTTACTACATTTCAGGCTAGTAAGCAATCATATTTGTCGAAGGACTTTTGAAGGTACATATTACAGGAAGACTACAATCATGGGTAATATAGTCAACCATGCCTTAGGGGCCAAGTTCGGGTACATTCACCCTAGTTTTTTAATAATATTTTTCCCTGGCTGTATCGCGCCGGTATCTATGAGACTTTAAGATGGGTTTAAAATCAACCATAATTTTATTGACTAAAAACGTAAATTTACATGAATAGTGAATTGCTAGGGAATTGCGATTTCAGAAAAAAAAATTCTTTTCTATTTTCTGCATTTTTTTTTTATCTAATGTCACTTTTTCTGTTCTGTAAGATATTTCAATTTTGTTTACGTATTATTTTTATTTTTTAGTTATTTTTCAACTTTATTTATAGTTAAAAGTTTCTCCAATTAAAAAAAAACTTTATTTATCAATATCTCCCCAGACAACCATTTGGTGGGTATTTCGAATTTGCAACGCAAATATACGTGCAAATATACGTGTAAACATATCGTATTTAATGTAGCAAAACCAGTATATACGTATCATTTTGGAGGCCATATAGGTACATTAGCAAAATATTCTTGATTTGGATTGTATTAAATTACGATTGGTACGACTTGTCATGCGCATCATTTACGACTACCCTGATTCTTTTTGGAATATACTATGACAATTTACATCATCATATAGATGATTGAGGTTGTAATATACGACATTTATCGTAACAATATGGAAAGTTTGACGACTTATTTGGTCGTCTTTTGCGACTTGAGTGCAGGGCACTCATTTTCCGACAGTTGAATAAAAATAAGATTATTATTTTTTTTTGTACTTTAAACAAATTGGTTTACTGATCCCAAAGCCGTGCGAACGGGGGGGGGTTTTAGGAGTTTAACAAACCCCCCCCCCCCCCCCCATGGGGATTTTTCCAAGTAAAATTTCCTAGTTCAAGAAATGAATTTTTATCCAAAATGATGTTTTTCAATAAGTGTTAACAAACATATCGCAAAATTTTCTCGCCTCCGGCGGAATTTGCTCCTATGTCACTCTAGGCCTAAGACATGTCATTCTGCGACAGTACATGACATTTACGATTTGAAACTAGTTTTTAATTGTTAGTTTGGATTTACAATTTAATACAAAACCGTTTCTTGTCTTTGAAATTGGCTTTCATTAAGAAATATTTCTAAATCAGTTTATCTTTAACGTTCTAACAAATCACTGTGGTAATAATAAAAAACTTTTATATCATAACAAATTTAAAGCTGATATGAAATATTCTTAAAGAATCCAACCAATTTAAACATCAACTTTATTTTGCGTTTATTGTTCTTTTAAATACTCAACTCGACATTGAAACAATTTTTATAAATTACTCAAGGCCACAAAATTCACAATCAATTCAGGTGAAAAGAATTTAAGAGCAAATTTTAATTAATTTTGGTGTCTTGTAACTTTTGAAAATAGGTATAAATTATTTTAGAAAATTCTGCACTTTTCTGATAAAACGTCAATAAATAAAAAGTTAAATAAAGTATTTTCCTCCAACCTGTTAGTCATTTTTTACTTCTGCGAAAACGTTTATTAAAGTTTTATTTTTGTTTACTTTTCCCAACTTAAAAAATAATAGATTTTAAACGAACTTTGAAAATGTATTAACCTAATTCTATTTGAGATATTTTTTAAAGCAAAAATCAAATCGTTTTGCAGATTTGGAGAAGTTCGTTTTCTTGAATCACCATTTGATTTTTATAAAAAAGTTATGAAAAAGAGCGGGTAGAATTTGATTGGATGCATTTTCATCACATGTCATCAATTTGTTCCTCAAAGAACAAATTTTCAAATTCTGAATTTGAAATGTTCTTACTAAAAGAACATGACTTTTACCGACAAGGCGGATAAATTGAGTTGACATTTTATTATAATTTTCAAATAAATTAACTTATTTTTTTTTAAATAAAATTCCCGAATTTTATAGTCAAACCATTAAAATAAAATTGAACAATTTTTAATTAGTTTGTCTTTGTTTTTAAAGTCTAAATTTTTGTGTTGAAAAATGATTCGAAGAAGCCATTTCAAAGCTTATTTTTAATTCACAATGTTGACTCAATTAATATTTGATTTTCTGAGTTTTCATAAAGCTTAAATTATGACAAACGTTTCAACTCTAGATCGCATCACGATAAGCGTTATCACAAAAAAAGTTAAGCTGGTTTCAAATCTAAAGTGATTTTCTTAATCATTAATCTTGTTTATTAAAAATTTCACCAATATTTTCACAATCAGAAAATCTAAAGAGAAAGGATTCATTTATGGATTCATGTGATTACAGATAATTTTTATGATTTCAAATAATTCAACCCTTCAAGATTTGCCAGCTGATTTTCAAATGTTAAGATGAGGAGATATTTTTTAATGCAATATTCTTTGTTTTAATCACTTTTTGCTATAACTAGTTTAAAATTATTGAAAAAAAAATTCATGGATTTGGATGAGAATGTTTTGCGAACCATTTAAATTAATATTATTTTAAGTTAAAATTAAGGAATTAGCATCATTGAAATTGTAAAACACTTAAAGTATATATTTTTTAAACATTTCAAATGAAAAAAAATCAAAAAAATGTTTTGGATGGGGGGTCACCGCCAAATATATATTTTAACTTTTGGTGGAAATGCAAGCGTTACTGCAAGTTAATTAGCATAACATTAATTTTTTTCTTCAAATCCTTCTACGAAACTCACCGTGTATTGTTTATTGTGTGTTTTGGTATTGTTGTTAATTCTAGCTAAATTTGAAATTCGAAACCCCCCCCCCCCCCCCATGGACGAGTCCTTCGCACGGGCCTGACTCATCCCCAAAAATAATAAAAATAAGATTATTTCAAAGAAATGCGTTTTTTGCTGTCAAATTAAAGTTTATATCGTACAAATTTATTATATGCCTGGTTGCTGATTTTTTTCAACGTTCACGAAGTTATTGTTAGTACCTGGACTTGATCCCCTGACGATACGATGGTTCCTCGACGCTATCTTTTTTTTTTTGTTTTTTTTTTCGATTATAGTCGTTTTACCATCATTATGGCATTCGCGACTTTATCAACGTTACAGTTGGCGGATCGTTATTGAAAACTATCCGGTACAACTGTGTTCGCTGTTTACTCTTGGGCTCGAACTCGCGGACATCTGCTCAGGAGGCAACGGACTTGCCAACTGAGCTATATCACAAGCCCACGACGCTATCTGGAATATATAAATCCAAGAGGATTTGCTTCAAAGGCATGTAACAGTATCGATATTTTGTAATTTTGCTTGTGCACCCCTAAAAGATATTTTTAGAATGCTACTTCCCAGAGCATTCTCTGGCTTCAAACCCGTAGCCACTCAGGGATAGTACTCCCGGACTCCCATCAGTAACTGGAACTCACGAGAGTGCTCTTTAATCGAGGCACTCAATGACGTCGAACCCCACCGCCCAAGAGCACTCCAGATATGACGTCACGAAGGAATCCCCTTATTTAAATGAGATATGATTGCAACTGGAGTAATAGCTGTGCGTTTGGTTTATATGAAGCCTGTCGTCACCAGCTGGTTGATATGCGTCCGGTTATTAACCCCATCACTAGACTAGTATGACTGTAGTGGTGACCGGGGTTGTTGATTTCGCTCCACCCGAACTTAGACCCGAGATCGGAGATCAAAACCTCGGATGAGATGAAAAGGTCTTGATAAGAAGAAATTTTCTTCGGAGAACTTCGTGATTATCAGTTCGCTAATAATTACGAAGTTCCGGTTACGAAACCAATAACTTTTTTTGTTCTGAGGGCTAATGCTTTTTCTCGTCCACTTTTCTCTGGACTGTGAAGTAGGCCAGATCGGTAAAAAAATTGTGTTTCGCGCGTACATAGTACACAAAGGTACTACAAAAAATTAAACGTGGTCTTAAATTATCTTTTAAAAGTTGCATTTTTCTCTCAGTTTTCCCTCCGAGTGCAAGTTATAGTGCAAATTGCTTAACGAGTGCGATTACATTTTCGATAAAGGGTAATTTATATTTTTTCTGAAATCTCAAAGTGCGGTTGGATATGAGAACTATTATAACATACAGATTCTCGGAGGAGCCGATCCACCTACATCCCGCTATCATCCAGCCAGGGAAAGGTTACCCAACGCACCCAGCGATCGTCAACGGCAAACTCATCTCCATCACGTGGTACGTTTCGACCGACAGTAGACACCGCAGATTGGCGAAACGGTATACGCGAGGCGGCAACGGTTATTTTGGGTCCCAGAGTAGCATCGCTTCATCCCACAGGCGACCGACGACGATTTTCCGGAAACCTTTCCGCTTCCGGTGTAAAAACAGGTTTGAGCAACCATCCAACCCGAGTGAGTACTGAATTGAAAACACCATCAATGTTCTTCTGTCCCTATGCAGATCCCCATTTGAGCGGCACTCACCAAGCCTACCTCGACAGCTCAGTTGGTTCGGGCGGTGCATGTTGAAAATTGATGTGTACCCCCGAGGTTGTGAGTTCGAGCCTTGGCAGAAACATTTTATTTTTGTAAGTGCCACGCTACGGCAGCACTTCCGAATGATGAGAACATATCCGATGGGTAATTAATCACATCACCCAAACCAAATCCAAACCCTAAAATCGCACAGAGATAGGAATTTCCTAGGAAAAATTCCACACATGGCCATTTAAATTAAACCCAATGCACTCCACTAAGTAATTTCTGAGGGAAAAGTAAGCCAGGCAGCGCTTGCGAGCGCTGATAGTTAGAGGGAAAGTCTCCCGAACGAAAATGTAAGCAGCTAGGAAAATCCGGAAAAATGAAAATGTAAAACCCCACTAACACAATCCTATTTTTGGCGAATAGAAAACCTATTTTAAACGTTATTTTGATGTAGCTTTTATTTGAGAGTTAAAGGTCACGTTTTTTTTTCGGTTTCCGCTTTTACTGGAAGTCTGGGTTGACTTCCGTTTTTCGACTTTCCGTTTTCAGCCCCCTTTCTAACCTCCTAAGCAAATCTGGGGAATTTTGGTCGGGGAAAGTGGGCCCGGTGAAGATTTCATTTGAGAATCTTTCTCTTAGTAAGTTCGTGTTTTTGGTAGCCAACCGGAGAACTTATCTTTTATCCAGGTTGTTTTCCTGCGAATTTGTTCGGGGATTTTGTTTGAGGGTCAACAGGTCGAGGAACGGTGGGGTGATTGGTGATCAGGGCCATACAGAATATACCCACTAGGGTGTCCCAAAATTGCATTACTTCTGGGAATCTGGGGGCTCACCCTCCAAATGGTAGATTAGGATGTGCCGAACAAACTTTTGTATGGGGCCGACTAAAAAAAATCATGTTTAGAGGTTCCGCAAGCGCGATCTTTAAAAAAAGTCCACTTTCAAAAGATTTGATTTTAAATAAATTCTGGGTCCAAAAATTTTTGTAAAATTTATATATTTTATATTTTTTTAATTTTGTTTGAGTTAAAAACTACACGTAAAAAATACAAAATGAACCAAATTTGTATCAAAATGTAAAACTAGCAAGCTATTTTCAAGAAAAAAAAATTTTTTGGTCAAAAAATTTTGAATTCAACTGACCAAAATGTGTACCAAGCGTAGAATGTTTTTGATACCAATGCCATCAAAAGATGCGGATTTTTGTGCACTTAAACTTTGCTGAACAAAACATGTGGTTTGTATCAACGTGTGAACAGCTATTCACGATTTAATGCTTAACAAAAATCACAATTAAGGATATTTTTTATTTAATTTATCAAATTTGTCTTAATAAATACCTACTTTAAAATCAAAATACTTGCAAAAAAGGACTTTGATGGTTTGAGGAAGTCATCAAAAGGCCATATGCCGAATTTGAGCAGAATCGGACAACAGGAAGGGGTTGCACTGAATCTAATGTGTGAAAGGGATTCTGAGACATAGTGTTCTAAAGAAGCATAAAAAACTGGTTTTTCATCATACATTTTTGTCTTTATCAATCGATTGCTTGGTTATGTAAGTTTTATTAAAATTTCAATTAAGACTAACATTTCACCTGAAGACTGCAACTCAATTGGACTTAAAACAAAAAAGTTATGGCTGTTCCAAGAATGTATTTTTGTGGCAAATTGTCGTTTAACACACAATGAGTACTTTTTACTCATTGAGTTTTACAGGACAATTTGTAACCAAAATACAATCTTTGAACAGCCATAACTTTTTTGTTTTAAGTCCAATTGAGTTGCAGTCTTCAGGTGAAATGTTAGTCTTAATTGAAATTTTAATAAAACTTACATAACCAAGCAATCGATTGATAAAGACAAAAATGTATGATGAAAAACCAGTTTTTTATGCTTCTTTAGAACACTATGTCTCAGAATCCCTTTCACACATTAGATTCAGTGCAACCCCTTCCTGTTGTCCGATTCTGCTCAAATTCGGCATATGGCCTTTTGATGACTTCCTCAAACCATCAAAGTCCTTTTTTGCAAGTATTTTGATTTTAAAGTAGGTATTTATTAAGACAAATTTGATAAATTAAATAAAAAATATCCTTAATTGTGATTTTTGTTAAGCATTAAATCGTGAATAGCTGTTCACACGTTGATACAAACCACATGTTTTGTTCAGCAAAGTTTAAGTGCACAAAAATTCGCATCTTTTGATGGCATTGGTATCAAAAACATTCTACGCTTGGTACACATTTTGGTCAGTTGAATTCAAAATTTTTGGACCAAAAAATTTTTTTTTCTTGAAAATAGCTTGCTAGTTTTACATTTTGATACAAATTTGGTTCATTTTGTATTTTTTACGTGTAGTTTTTAACTCAAACAAAATTAAAAAAATATAAAATATATAAATTTTACGAAAATTTTTGGACCCAGAATTTATTTAAAATCAAATCTTTTGAAAGTGGACTTTTTTTAAAGATCGCGCTTGCGGAACCTCTAAACATGATTTTTTTTAGTCGGCCCCATACAAAAGTTTGTTCGGCACATCCTAATCTACCATTTGGAGGGTGAGCCCCCAGATTCCCAGAAGTAATGCAATTTTGGGACACCCTAATACCCACCCTATTGATGGGTCTCTTAGCCGAGCACGCATCAAACAGGAGGATGATCTCTTCGGAGTGGCGCATATAAATCATCCGCTTAGCACCCAGATTACTCCCACGCCCCAACTGCCTCCCGTTGCAGGCATTGAACCAAAAGCAAATCGTATATTTCTATAACTAAAATCTTTTAAATCGTAGAACACGTCATCGATGATCTAAAAATAGATCAGCATTTTGAAGCCTCCTTAAATACTAGTCTAATCATCGATGTCGTATTATCATAAACGATTTTATTGAACTTACTTGTATTCTTTTGCGATTGCCTGCAAAAACGTTTTACGAAAATCAGATATGCGAATTAATTTGCATAGGTGTACGATTGCATGCACATTATTACAAATCAATGCAGTTATAAACGATTTTATAGCATATATCTCCAAGTGGCAAGCAAAGTTGCGAGCTTATTTTCTTTCTGCTAAGATCTAACACCTGGTTGTAATGATAATATATGTATTTCATGTTAAAACATATCTTAATTTCGAATAATTTTATGCATAGCACGACAAAATCTGTCAATCATGGCTGATCATCGTCCCAGACAACCGTTTGGTGGGTAATTCGAATTTGCAACACAAATATACGTGCAAATATACGTGTAACCATAGCGTATATAATGCAGCAAAACCAGTATATACGTATTATTTTGGAGTACAGAGTATTATTTAAAGGTACATTAGCGCACAATTTCTTGATTTGGATTGTATTGTCGTAATAAAATCATGCAATGTATTCAAATACGATAAAGAATATGCATGGGCCGCACATTGTAGGTGCAGATCTACGAAAACCAGTTTAAATTACATTGTATACGATATAATCTGTAAAATAAAATACGTCTTCTGGTTGTCTGGGTCCTTCATCTCCAAACTTTCGAACTATACACTTAATAAAAACGTCTACTTTCCATAAAAATATTGAAAAAAAATATTGGTGACAATTGATTTTCCGATTTTTGTCCGACTGTTCTACCATAGCTATGCATGTGTACGGAAAATGTACAATGGGGAAAAAAGTGTATAAACGGCGAAGAAATTCAATATCTTTCCTCCTACACGAAACAAATCCATGAAGATGTACTTTTCTTTAGTGAAAATGCCCAGAAAATCGATTGGACGTAGTTTCTGACGCCGCACAAGCTTACGAACAGAGTTATAGTGCCCTTTCAACCCCTAATTCCCCTATATTTGGTAAACTTATCCAGAAAAAAACTCATTTAGACTTAAAAATGTTGAACAAAACTTGTGCATTTTTTTCTGAGGAATCCAATGGAGGCTGTTTGAGCCACCGCACACAGGGGAAAACGATGTAAAAAGGTGATCAAAATTGTTTACGCAAAAACGGAGCGTTTTAGACCCATTGTGTCTTGGGAACATTTTACCTACATTTAAAGCACTTTAAAATGAGCTTTTGAAAAAATGATTCAATCACCTAGCAGTGAGATAGAAACATTATTTTTTGTAATTTTCATTTTAGAGCAATTATAAATACATAAAGCTATAAAATAAACAGTTCAACGTTGTAAACTCCATGTTTTTATAACGGTGAAACCTGCTGGGTTCTGATGCAAACAAAGGAATGAACCGAACTCATCCGAACTATAAAGATACAGGTGTTTGAAAACAGCTATTTTTTCTAGTTTTTTCCAAATCGAACAGTTTTGTCGAACACACTTTATAAAAATATTTTGACTGAAACGAGGTCTAAATATTTTTATAAAGTGTGTTCGACAAAACTGTTCGATTTTGGGTTACTCAAAACTCTTTCCAACATACTTTGCTTGAATAAGCTCGGCCTGAAAAGATATAGTTAAAAAACTAAAAATTTTGAATAAAAAAATTTTTTTTTTATTTTGAACCCTTCTAACTTTTTTGGGTTAACTTCTACAAAGTTGACGTCTTCGACAAAATTCCTACATTTTTTACAATCTAAAAACTTGCTAAATACATAATTGCTCTAAAATTAAAATTACAAAAAATAATTTTTTTATCTCACTGCGGTGATTGAATCCTTTTTTTTAAAAGCTCATTTTAAAATGCTTTAAATGTAGGTAAAATGTTCCGAAGACACTATGGGTCTAATACGCTCCGTTTTGGCGTAAACAATTTTGATCACCTTTTTACATCGTTTTCCCCTTTGTGCACCGCACGCTTTGGAAAACCCTCAATTCCCTTACAGTTTTCAAATATTTAAGAAAACGCATGTTCGGACTTGAAATTTTTTAACCAAATGGGACGTTTCTTGTGTGATTTTTCCGAGGAATCCAATGAAGGCTGTTTGAGCCACCGCACACTTCGGAAAATGGAATTATAGCTGTTTTAACCCTCAATTCCCCTACATTTTTCAATTATTTCAGAAAAAAGCATTTTCGGACTTAAAAGTTTTGAACCAAATAAGACGTATCTCATATGTTTTTTTTTCCTAGCAATCCAATGAAGGCTGTTTGAGCCACCGCACGGATTGGAAACTGGAGTTATGGCTGTTTTACCCTCAATTTCCCAACATTTTCCAAATGGTTCAGTAAAAGCATATTCGGACTTCCAAATTTTGAACCAATTCTTGGGTGATTTTTTCTGAAAAATCCAATGAAGTCTATTTAACTCACCGCACGGATTGGAAACAGGAGTTCTGGCTGTTTTACCCTCAATTTCCGAAGCGTACGGTGGCTCAAACAGCCTTTACTGGATTTCTTGAAAAAAATCCCACAAGATACGTCTCATTTGGTTCAAAATTTTCAAGTCCGAACATGCGATTTCTTAACTATTTGAAAAATGTAGGGGAATTGAGGGTAAAACAGCCATTGTGCAATGTTTTAACAGTTTTTTAAAATTATTTCGAAGACTCATATTTTTAAATCGAATGTTTTTTACGATCGGGTATATGTTGATCGGGGTGGCAGCCAAATGGATTAGTTTGTAAACCGCCCTTATACATTTTGTAGATATATACCCAAAAAAAAAGACCTGAGCAAAATTTCAGCTCCATCGGACTATATTTAGGGGTGCCTCAAATCGCTCAAAGTTTACAGGAGAGCAAGGTAAATCGGAAAAATCGAAATTTTAATGTAGACGCCAAATGACGTAAACATGCATAAAACGTCTAAATCTGGTGTCATCTAAAAAAAAATTGTCTAAATTTGTCTCCAGAATTTCAAAAATTACGTAAGGGGGACCAAGAAGAAATCGAATTTAAACTTTGATGCCAAATGACTTAGAAATTGCATTGGCTAATACACAGGGTACAACTGATAATCAAAACTAATACGAGATACCAAAATGAGTATATCTGGATTCAATAATCATTCCGAGTGTTACCTCTGGAGAAATGAATAAATAAACAGGATTTGAAAACGAAAAAAATAGTTCAGTATGGTTTTATAATGCACTCCGCGACAACTCAATGTAATCATCATGGGGAAGGTCTGAAACAGATAAAAATCCTAAAAAAATACAATTTATATATTGTATAACATAATAATTATTCGAGCAAATAAAACCAAATTTGGCATGAAAGGGGTTTTTTAGGACGAAAAAGTTTTCGTTGAAATTTTTTACCACTTCATGTGGGGAAATAGGAAAATGGAGTACTTCCCTACTATTTTTTCCATCACTTGAGAACTAACCAACCAAATGAAATCAGATTCGGCACGGGAAGGCATGCATTAAAAGAAATGGTTGTATGAATTTGGGAGACATCTCCATCTTTCCGTTGTGGACATATAAATGGACAAGGAGGGGGTTTGTTTTTGGGCATGTTTTTGCACAACCCGAAAACTAATCCCAATATATTTTGTCATATAGCCTAGGAAATTATCAACCAATGAAATAAAATTAGATATGAGAGGGATTTTGGGAACGAAAAAATTGGAGATTATAAGAAACGCCTACCTAATTGTTGATAAATGATGATTGCATTATTGAGATATGATCTGGTAAAATTAATAGCCAAAAAATCAATGTTTCAACCATATTATGAGCATCTTTTCTACTAACAGTCAAGATTTTTGGTAAATATATGAAATAGTATCCTAAAATAAATGCATCTCGTCAAATCTGATGTTCAATCATGATGGAATTGATGAAAGATAGACCTGTAAAAATATTTTCAATTCCCTTGAATGTAGCGGTCATGAATCATTTTGCTTGGGAGCTCGAATCCTTATGCCAGTAGTGCTTTTTCAAACATATCATCTTTGGCATAGCACACTTTTCAGCGCATTTTTGGCACAGAGATTTGCCAAATTGGTATTGGATTTTTGCAATCTCTTCTATGGGTGTGGCTTTAACCGTTCTTGAGACATCGCATCGACAAGGTATGGTTCAGGTCATATATTCACTAACTGACAAGGAAGAAATAAAACAAATATTGGCATAAGGCTGTTGTAATTAACGGAAACACTAATTTTTAACTAAAAATGTTCGTGAATTACATGACAAATTAGCAATTTACTTAGATTGAGCATGGAAGAGCACCTTCTTCTAATAGTATCAACCTATTTTTTCAAATCAAAATCCTGTAGATATAAAAGTATAAATTTAAACTTACTCAACAGAAACTTCGTTGAAACTAGGATAGAAATATGTTTGTGTTTAATTAATTAAACAACTTTTACGTTAGTTTCTTTACTTTATTTTTATTTCTTCAATTAAATAGCAAAAGGGCTTTGAGAGTTGGTGTGCAAGAAGTAGATTCCTTCCACATCACTGGCACCACTGTTCGGAGGTTCACCTCCCATGTGAGCTGTTTCGCCTGTTTCGGTACAAACTCCGTCACGAATGTTCTGGAAGCTAGCACACTGCCTGGCGGCAAATCCGCTACTGGACGTGATCGATTCCACGTAGAATTCCACCGCTCGGTTATGGGCACAACTACCGCCGACATCAGGACCACAACCGGGTTGAATTCGACCCCAGTTCGGATAGAAGTCTGCATCTCCGATGGGTTCCATGAATCCTAGAACTCCACCGTTTGTGTGAATAATTTCCACATATTCCGCATCGGTGTCCTTAATCCGATCAATCATATCACCGGAGAAGAAAGGAAGTGCCGGATCCAGTCCGATAATGGTAGGCAGTCGCCCGGCTTGACCTTTTCCGACATTACCGGCACAATGAGCGCCCAAACTGTGACCAACTACCACAACATCTTCCCGATCGAGACCTCTGTTGTTGACCAGGAAGTCAATCATATTAGAGGTTGCGATTCCAACGGCATAAACCAACTTCCGGGAGTTCGGATAGAATGGATCGTTTCCAGCGCTCCAATCGACTACGATGACGTTGAAGTCTCCTTCCAGGAAAAACTGCTCCCGAGCTTGGACGTTCAGTTGGGAATTCATGCTTCCACCCCAGCCGTGGATCAAAATTCGCGTAGGATGGCTGGGATCGAACTCGGAGTCTTCGATTGAATCCAAATCATTATTGATGATACGATGTGGCACTTCCGGATTGTCTCGGGTATACAGATAGAAATGGGTATCCTGCTCCGGGTTGAATATCGGTTCCGGTCGATCGAGCTCTTCATCCAAATATAGCTCCCGACTGATCAGGTGCATTTGACCCAACTCATCCAAAGCAACCTCCCATTGATCGGAAAATCCTTGGAGAGGAACTCCTAAACCTGCATCGGAAAATATCCATGTTAGAGTTAAAAACTCTCAAAAAAAATTATTTAACTTACCTAGAGCGACTAGGCCAATAAAGTTAATTAAAACCAGTTGTGACCTCATAGTTGACCGGAACCCAATGGAATGATTTCTACCCCTACGACTTTTATAGTATCATTCGATTTCGGTTTTATCTATTGTTGCAGTACAACTCGGTCTGAACAAGCTCGTCTTGATATGTTTGATAAAATTGATGAGCCGGACAGCTACTGTTTCATGATTTGATTATCAATTTTGCTATCAACTCTCTCACGATTGCTGGGAATTCGCTTATCTATTAAATAATAGATAAACATTGCGATTTTTGTCTTGAGTCGAACCCTGTCAAAAATTGCTATCGTGAAATAAACTCACAAATTTAAGGGTGGTTTTGATGACACAACCATCAGAAAGTGTTCGATCTGAAGGTCACTACACTCAATACGGGCAGACATGACAGTTTGAAGAAGGTCGCAAAGGCCATTGGCCGACGAAAGAGGAAGGAATTTGGTTTCAAGCGTGCGCTGAACCAAAACTATCGTAGCGAGTTGAAGTGTGTAAGTTTAAACCGTAAAAGGAAACAATTTTAACCTATGTTCTGTCTAACAGAGTCGAATCAGAATATTTCAAAAAACTGTTGCTATATGTGTGCCACATCAGCCGAATTTTGAAAAACATCCGACTTGATGGCTTTAATTGATGATCGGCATGCCAGATGATCACCTTGGCCTCATACAAAACTTGAGCCAGATCGAAGTTAGTATGATATTTTGATTCATGTTGTTTGGAAGAAGCATGAAATAATAGTTTTTTCTTAATAACTTCTAAAATTAAAGTGAGGAGGGAATGTCTCACAAGGATCAAATGTTCTAGAAAAATGTGCCAAATGGAGCAAAACAACTACGTCTCGGTGGTCGAGTGGTAGCGTGGTAAGACGGTAATCTCTGGTCCACTAATGGCATGGGTTCGATTCCCATCTCGCTACTGGGTGTTTAATGTTAATCTTAAGTAGTCTGCGTCATGTATTCAGTCTGTAAAGCTTAAATCTCCTAAGACAGTGTGTGTCTTTTTATACCCAAGTAACCATAAGCACTAAAGCTCTGCATTTTTATAGCTTTATACCAGCATTTAAGTGCTAAATTACACCATATCAGCACATCAAGTGCAATTTTGCATTACAACAGTCCTTCGAGTGCTATGCTGCATCATATTGGAATTATACCACTCTTTAAAAATACAACTACCATTTTATCAGCTTTGCACAATGTTTTTTAAATGCAACATAGTTTTAAAAGCAGAGAACTTTAAATCAGAATAACAAATATTTTCTAAGCATTAAATTGGCATCACACAAGCTTGCTTTGATGCTTTTTTGCACTATGTAAGTACTACAGTGGCATTAGACCAAAGCACATTAGCATTGATTGATGCTGAATTAATGCAAATTTAGGGCACCGGATGCTAGAAATTTGATTCAAGTAGGGTTTTTTTTCCAAAGATTTAACGCGGACCTGATAGGTTCACAAGCAGAGTCATTGTCAAATGTCGGAGCCATACACTCAGAGGAAATCTAACCATAAATTTCATAAGACATGTCACATGTCTTATGAACCGCTTTTTTGCGTCCAAAATAATTTTTCATAAGAGTATTATAGAATTCTTTCAATTTTCATACGATGTTCTTATGTAAAATAGAAAAAGCGGTATTTATTGTGAAAAAAAAATGAATGCATTCATTCCATCAGTAATTTTTCCAACGTCATTCCAAACACTAACCAGTTGTGGAGTTATTAGTTTTTCTTTAAGTTAAGTGATTTTGTTATTCTAAATGGTATTTTTTTTTGTGATTATACGAACATTTGTTAAATTAAACATATTTTTTTTTGTTTACTTTTCAGCATGTTGACCGGCCAAAAGCGATAAACTCAACGGGCCGGGTGCGGCAGAATTATTGTTGGAATTAGGCGATGATGTGCTGCTTATGGTGATCATGAAATAATTTAAAAAAATTACCCAGAAAATAAACTGAACGATTTGAACATCAATAATCTTGATATTCTCTCATTAAACGTGAATTTTCTGATTCCATGAGACCCTCTTACGAAAAGCAACAACCTCTCATTGAAGTAGGTGTTCTTCTGAAGAATTCTTCATAAGACAATCCTATGAATTCCAAAGATTTTTCTTATGACGCCACTTCATAAGAAAATCTTATGGTATACATAATAGTATTTTTCTGAGTGTAGATGTCATAAGTGCGATTCCAGGTCACTTCAGCCGAAAAATAAAAAAAAAATGATGTAAATGTTTTCGGCGTTTCCAGTCTCTATCATATGTCAAAACGAGGTTTTATACTACATCCGACGTTTCGGCATAATAAGCCTTTTTCAAGGAATCTAGGAACCAAAGTATACATAAATGGCATTAGAATTTTTGTTTTGTTTTATAGTTTAACATTGAAAACTTATGTAATGTAGAGACTGAAAATTTGATAATAAAAAAAATCATGTAGGAAATTCAACCACAGAGATCCACTTAATATGCATAAACGAGTAGAAACAAAAAACAAATTAAGTATCATGGCAGAAAAAATAAGACAAACAAAAATCGAAAAAATATTTTTTCCGCATGGTCGAACCTCAACTGTTATTTTCTCAAACTCTGCTATTGGCCTAATGAAAAATAATCCATATACATAAGCTTGCCAGATTGCCCGGTTTTATCCGGGTTTGTTCGGATATTTGATGCAAAATTTCGAGGAAGCCCGGTCCGGCCCGGTTTGCCGGATATCGTGAAAAAAGTCCGGATATTGCCCGGATTTTTTCACAATTTTCACAAAGAAACTAAAAAAAAAATCAAAGTTTTTGACAGTTTCAGCAAAATCGATTAACGGTATGGAAATTTTCACCGGTTGTTTCAAATAATTTCGCTGATTTACTTTTATAAACTTTTAAATATTTAAGTTTTCCAAAAAGTTTTTGGTAGTCTGCAATTACATTAATAAAATATTCATTTTATTTTTTTTTGCATTTTTTTCTTTGCTTTTATATATAATAACACCTAAATTTAGCCCGGTTTCTGCCCGGTTTTTGGATTTGAAAAATTAAAATCCATGCCCGGATTTTGCCAGGTTTTTTTTAAAAAAAATGCCCGGATGGGAGTGGAAAAAATTCTGGCAACCTTACATATACAGTAAGGTTTTTTTTTTACACTGATATTCGTACCGCGTAAAAAAAACCGTGTAAAAAAAACCGTGTTGATTCCCGTGTAAAAAAAGACCATTCGAATTCTGCAGCTCTGAAGTTCTGACAGTTAAGACCTGAGACCTGAGACCTGAGACCTGAGACTTGAGACCTGGACTTGAGAATGTAGACTAGAGACATGAGACCTGAGACTTCAGACATGACACCTGAGACCTAAGTCCAAGGACCTGAGATCTGAGACATGAGACCTGAGACAAAAGACATGGGACATTAGACCTGAACCTGAGACTAGGAACCTCAGACATAAAACACGAGACCTGAGACCTGAGACATGGGACATGAGACTTGAGACATGAGACTTGAAACTTAAGACAAGACACCTGAGACCTGAGACCTGAGACATGAGACATGAGGCATGAGACATGAGATATTAGACTTGAGACCTGAGACCTGAGACATGAGACATAAGACAGAACTGAGGTATGAGACAAGAGCCATGAAACATGAGACCTGAGACATGAGACTTTGGACCTGAGACAAGCTACTAGTGTTATTACCGCGAAAAATTAGTTTAGCTCCGATTTCAACATGCGACCCCTCTAGTGAAAGGGTTTGACTTGTAGATGACGAAAAATAGTGTCGCGACTTCGCTAGTATACCCAAGTAACAATTTAAATTCAAATAGGCTTTGTAAGCAAATGAGGGTGTTTTATAAAAGATTCAAAAAGTCTTTGTTATCCTTTAAGGTATTTCAATAAGAACTCTATAAAAACGTTCTTCAAGATAGCTACAAAACCTTTATAAAACTTTTTACAAAAGTGTCAATTATGTTTCTTTTGATGTTTTTGTAAGAGATTTCAAGAGTTCTATAAAACCATTTCCACACTTCCTTATGAAACCTGAAATATCTTCCGAATAAAATCATAATTGCTTTTATATAGTACAAATTGACTGTGACCCTTATAAAGAAAGAAAACTTTGATTAAAACCTAATAGTTTAATAGAATTACAAATTGACAGTCAAAATACCCTTAAATAACCCTTATGAATATAGAAAGTCTCAATTAAAACCTTATAGTTTAATAGTATTACAAATTGACTTTTAAAATACCATTAAATAACCCTTTTGAAGAAAGAAAGCTTTGAATAAAACTTAATAGTTTTATAGGTAGCAAATAACTCCGTATGAGGTCTTCGTCAAGAAAAAAATGTACAACGCCAAACAGAATGTAAACAAACTTTTGGAATTTTGATATATTGTAAAATTTATTGTCAATATTTCATTTTTTATCTTCACACCAGTTACAAAATGTATAATCTAACTTTTAGGGAGTTCGTTCGTTTCCAATTATGGCTAACATTGATTCAATCAAGCATGTTTTGAATCGAAAATGACCGCCGGAAGGCTGTGACGCTCTTGATCTTACATAACACATTGACTCCACAGCACCCACATTCACTGGTCCATTCCTGTGCTCCATTTCTTCCTTCTTAGAGGTACTTGTTGTTCCGATGATGCTTCAGTTTACCGAAGTACCGTAAAACCATTCTTTAAACGATGGCCTTCAAAAACAAAGCGGATCCCATCCGTTTCGGTGGTCACTATTTGTGCTATCATCGTCACAAGGCGCGAGTGACGACAGTCCCGGCTTCGGCTTTGGGACTCTTTTCGCGGCGCACAATCCAAGATCCGAGTTCGTTCAGCTTCACTTGTCCGAAATGAGTAACCGGTTTGCCGTAGTAACGGGCTGGACTTTGGTATATTATTTTCCCGGATAAATCACCAAAACCCATCTGGGTTCTTCTGTACGCTCTAGTTAAACGTCAAATAACCTTAAAAAAGGAAGCTTTGCATAAAACATAATAGTTTTATAGCCAACAAATTTCTCCGGATATGGTTTTCTTCAAGAAAAAATGTAGATAAAATGTTCTATAAGATGCATAAGGGATTTAACCAACTCCAATTATTCCAGAAAAGGAATTTATCTAGACAATCTAGTTTTATAACTGACTTTTATAAATCAAATAGGAATTATTGTTCATTCCCCATTTTTTAAAGGGAAAATGTTAAAAAAATATTTTTTTTATTGAATGTTATTGCGTTAAAAGCAATTTTTTACCGTATATTGAAGAAAAATATTAATCTCGCAGAATGTTAAATCAAATTATGACGAAGAAGACAAGGAAAAATACATTTTCACAAAACGGAATGCCATTATCAAGAAAATTAATTGATTTGTTTTAATTAATTTCGAAGGGTTAATGTGGGGCACATTTTCCTTGCTAGTTTTTCAAAAAATTAATCGATAAAATCAGATGCGCAATATCTTTATGCGAGAAGAACTTGAAAAAATCGAATGTAACTTTATGAGTTTTGATTATTGGATAGAGAAAATATAAAAACATTAAGTCACAATGATTTGATTTGTTTTAAACATTTTTAAACCATCTATTGGAGAGAATTGATTCAATCAAGAAGTTTTTTCCTATCACGAGAATTCATGGTCTTAGAAGAGTTTTTGGTAAAGGCCTTATATATTCCCATGGTTTTATAAAGTATTTTAATTCCTGTCTGGAAAACCTCCTGTAGGTGGGCCTTTTTGTATATATAAGCGTTTTATAAATGTTTTGAAGGAACTTATAAAATTTGGTGTTGATTTCAGGCGAAGTTTTATAGATCTCTTGTAGATTCTTATAAAACTAAAATTGTTACTTGGGATAAGCTACTAGTGTTAGTACCGCGAGAAATTAGTTTAGCTCCGATTTCAACTAATCTTGAACTAAGCTCCGAAAAGCTATTCCGGCCCAAGTTCATTCCAATCCAATCCGGTAAATTTGGATGCACAATTCAATTCACTTATTGTTAAAACGTAATTTTTTGAAATTTTACTCGGACACTCTTCCTCACGTTAAGCGCGTTTCCTCCAGAACCCAAGTTTTACCAAGCAACGAAAATTAATTCATCACGCGCTTACGCAGCAACCCGTTTGGCAACTGATTTTATTAAATTGTACTTATTTCGCCGGGGATTCACGGATCATTCGGTAGACACTTATACATTTCATTCCAGCCATCACTTCAAAACACTTATTGACATATTCTAATCTATTTTACGATGTAATATTTAACATTTTTCGAAATTTTTCGAGAAAGGACAGAAAAACACGTGCGATTGACAAAAGGCATCGCCTACTCCTCCAGTATTAAAAGATTGAATTTATCTAGAAAACTGAAATTCAAATTTATTTCCAAAATCGTGCAAAATTTCGCTATACACAGCACAAATTATTTCCTGTAAAATTACGCAAAGGTTCTGAAACAAAAAGAAGCAGGACATTTACCGTAATTTTACAGGTCGAAAACATGATTACGTGACATTTAATTTTTATTGTACAACTTTTTTACAGGACATTTGCTGTAATAATAAATGAATCTTCGTTAACTTTCAAGGAAAACAATTTAAAATTACAGGTTTTGTTAATTACAGGCGATTTATTTTAAAGGTTGCAGTTTTCAGTGACACGTAATAGTTAAAAAAAATTTCTGTGTATTCTAATTTGACACAACGTGTTCCTAATATTAAACATGGGCTAATATGGGTGTCCCCAGAGTTAACACATTGCAGAACATGTACGATTAATCTCGTTTTTTTTTTTGCTTGGCGCAAATGCGCTTCACTGAGAAGCATAACTCAAATTTAAAACATTTTATGAAGACAATTCATTTTTCAGAACTTCGTACAACACTTTCGCTAACACAAAAATGCAAAATTTGTAGGATTCGGTCCAGTCGGTTCTGAGATAGAGCATGCCAAAATTTGGTGTCTTTGGACTAAGATTTCTTCGCGGTCCTTAATGTGTTAACAGTTAACATATTAGGAAAATCGTAACTGTAAAAAAAAGATGAATTGTTAAATTTTCCAAGAAGGTATATTTGATGAAAACAAAAAAAAATGGGATCAAATCCCCCTTTTGTACCTTATGGTTTTCTGCAAACAAATTTCAGGCCAAGGGGGGTAAATAAAAGGTTATTCGATCTGTTCAATTCCAGAATCAGCCATTTTGATTGCTTTGCTGCGGATGTTTATCTCTAATCCATAGAACAGCAGAGACCTCAGCTTGCCTTTTATTTTAGCACACTCCTAGTTTGTAAACAAAGATAGCGAGCATCACCCCACTTCACCGCGCTCTCCACGCCTACTAACCGTAAAAGTCAGAAAACCGAATATTTTTCACCTTGCTTCAGGCATGTTGCGCGTTCTCTTCTCGTTTTTCGTTCGGGCTCAAGGTTTGCAGGTAAACTTGTGGTGACTTAAATTTATTTGGACTCATTCCAGCGTGACGTTACAAAGTTTAAAAAGGGTTACCTACTTAATGAAATAGTGATCGAAATATGATAGAATGTAGTCGCAGGTAGTTAATATAAAACACTTTTTAATATTTTTGTTCTGAAAGTTCCAAAACTTACGTTCGTGATAAAAAAAATACAACAAAATATGTTATGATTAAAAACCTAAAAGTGATGTTTTTAAGCAGCGAAAACAGTGCTGCAATTTCTAGGAATAACTGAGGATATCATACAACTGTTGACTGGAGTTTTCAAAAACATATTTATTAAACAAAAAAGAGAAAAAAAACAATCCTGTATTGATCAACCTCTAGCGAATGGCCATGCAGAGTTAGTTCTCAAGTAGAAAACACCCTCAACACCACGACCATGATTCGAAGGCTCACCACCCATCTTGGCGTACGGTCCCGTGGGAGTGCAACGGCCAGACAGAATTTCATCGTGGTTCAAACAGCGCATCGAGTTGAATCCATTATCGGTCGAAACGGATTCGGCAAACAGTTCATTGACACGGTTGTGAGCACAAACTCCGGCAACGTCCAGGGTACAACCCGGCTGCGAGCGACCTCCGTTGGGATAGAAGTTGGCATCGGCCAGAGGGTTGTTGAAGGCCAGTAGACCAGCGTTGGTGTAGATAGCTTCGGTGTAACGGGCATCAGTGTGATGGAAAATGTCGACCTGTCCGAACGAGAATAGGGGACCAGCAGGATCCAGAGCAATAACGGCTGGAAGTTGACCGTTCATTTGTTTGCCAGCATTACCAGCAGCATGGGCTCCCAAACTGAATCCGATCACGTTAATCAGGTCAATGTGCTGTCCGGTTGCAGCCTGGATTGCCTGAATCACACGGGCCACAACCATACCGACTCCAGCGACACGATTACGAGCAGCGGCGTAGTTGATGGTCTGAGCACCTGCACCCCAATCTACATTGATAACGTTGAAGTCACCCACTCGCAGGTAGTGGTCCTTGATGACCCAGTGCAACGTGGCGTCCTGACCTTCAACCCATCCGTGGATCAGGAACCGAGTCGGGTGGCTGGGATCGAAGTTTGAGTTCTGGATCGACCCGTGGTCATTCCATTGGATCAGTTGAGGGTGGACGGGGTTACGGCGGGTATGCAGACGGAACACAACTTCCGACAGCGGATCAAAATGGGGTTCGACCTCATCAACACCCGTGGGTACGCTCGCTGGTTCAATGTTTACCATGTGCATGTTCCCCGCACCATCCGGGATCAGGGCCCATGGTTTGGCTTCCACCGGTAGGGCATAGCCTGAAGGTTTGAAATGATTAGACGTGATGTATAGGTAGATGTATTTCCAAAGATTAACTTACCCAGTGCAACCGCACAGCTAATCGAAGCTACGAGCAATGCGAATTTCATGGCGAATATCGTTCGACTAATTAAGCTGGGATTTAATCGCGTTGCTTTATAGATATTTCAATCTTATCGATATGGTTGAAAATAATTTCGGACTAACCCAAACCCGACGGCTCACGCGAAGTTTTGATAAAGATTTATTTTGTTGGTCCGATTCGATAAGGGCTCAGTCATCACGAAACGAACAATAACAACAACAATCTATGTGTTCCTATTTTATTTATCCTCTAGCGAAAGGTGATGCGTCATTCGTCGTCAGGAAGTAAATGCCGTTTACTCCACGTCCAAAGTTGGATGGTTGACCTCCCATGTTGGCATCGGGGCCACTTGGAATGCACTGTCCGCTGACGATGTCGTTATGGCTGGAGCATCGGGTCGATCGGAATGGAGTCGCAGATCGAACAGATTCAGCGTAGAACAATGGTGCTCTATCGTGAGCACAGCTTCCTCCAACATCTGCTCCACAACCGGGTTGAGTTCGTCCCCCGTTGGGATAGAAGTTAGATTGTCCCATCGGCTCGGAATGACCCAGAAGTCCAGCATTGGTCATGATGGTTTCCACGTATCTACCATCGGATGCCTGGACAGCAGTATCCTGACCGACGCTAAAGAGTGGTCCAGCTGGATCCAATGCTATCACAGTATTGATTTCTCCGTTCTGACCTTTTCCGGCATTACCAGCCACATGTGCTCCCAAACTGAATCCAATCAAGTAGATGCTATCCCTGGAAATTCCGGTGGCCCCTCGAAGAATATCAATGAAGCCCGAAACACCTGCTCCGGCTGGTCCAACATTACCCCGAGCCTGGATATAGCTCAGCTGAGCGCCAACTCCCCAATCCACAGTGATCACGTTGAAGTCTCCTCTTTGCAGGAAAGCATCCCGGATGTCCGCGTTCATGAAGTGACTCCCATCGTTACTCCAGCCGTGGATCGTGAACCTAGTCGGATGAGCTGGATTGAAGTTACTCGCCTGGATCGAAGCAGCATTAGTCAAGATTTGAGGATTCGTTGGATTGCTTCTGGTGAACAATCGATAGATGATGTCCGTGTTCGGGTTGAACAGTGGCACAATTTCCGAATCATCCTCGGCCAGGCTGTTCTCGGCGAGGTTGACCATTTTCAGGTTCCCATTGCCATCGGGGATCAACTCCCACCTCGGTTCCTCGGGCACTGGATGACCCAAACCAGATTGGCACATGAGTGCTACCACCAAAGAAATCCAAAATGCGTAATTCATCTTTTCCTACTTTCCGACTAAGTTAAATTTTACCTTTGCTTCTGTTGTTTATATAGTAGAAACTTATTGGAAGATTTTCACGTCCATACGCCTTGGTAGTACAGTGATTAAAATTTACCTCACTCTTTAATAAGGAACACATAAAGTGGTCTAACAAATATAAGTGAGTTTTCTGCTATCTTTAAATAAAAATCTCTGCACATTTGTTTTTGGGTTGTCTTACAAAATGTGCAAAGTTTCTGTCGACAGATAGAAAGACGTAGAGATTTTTCATCGAGAACACGATAAGAGATCCAAAGGTCTAGACTGATCGGCCGATGTTTTTAATCCAATGTTTATTATGTGTACTTTTGGGGATTTTTTAGATTCCTTTGAACATAGGGTGCTTCAACTTTCATTTCATTTGATTTCAGTAGCTATTGAAAATATTGAAATAAAAACAATACAAATACAGTAAAGAATTTATTTGAAACAAGCTTTCTTAGTTAGAGTTTTAAACTATTTATCCATCATCATTTAGATTAATTTTTTGTACCACCCTTTTAACATTTATATCAAACCGCCAGCTAAATTCAGTGAAAAAAAACAACGACTGGACCGTATTTACAACAACAGCTTTAACGCTTATCGTGCCGAAAAGTTTTACAACTGTTGAGATTTAATAATAGTATTTGCGTGCCAAACTTGGATTAGCTCAAAATCGAGCAAAGGTTAAATGGCTCGTCAATCGTGTGCAGAAAACTGTGATGACGCATGTTTTGTACGCGATTTGATATCTGAAGCTGAAGATTTTGATAAATCAATACGTATCTTGAATACCAGCTGATGAGACTTTTCAATTTCTTAGGCTGATCACTGTATGGTTTGATTGACTGGGTGTGAGACCTTTCTGGAAATTACTTATCATAACACATGAACTAGCAAATTTGAATTAAGATTTCTCATCATTATTTGATTTACCGCTTCATGTTTATCAATAAATAATTATAAACATTAACATTTTACAAAATATTTCAAAATTACGAAAAATGTCACAAAATGACAACAATAGCAAAAATAACTCAAAGGACAAAAATAGACAAAAATTTTAAAAATACTCCTTATTACGATAAAAAATGCAAAAATTGACAAAAAATGGCAAAAAATGATAAAAGTACATAACAAATTTATCTTTTTTCTGATTTTTTTTCTGTTTTGTAATTCTTATCGTATTTGTTCTTTTGTCACTTTTGTTAGTGTTGTCATTTTTTCCATTAAAGACATTACGGTCCAAATACTAAAACTTTCTTGTCGCTAGTGTGCTACTCTGAGAAGTATAACTAAAATGTTATACATTTTATAATGAAACATTACTGTACTTTTAAGGTTGCCAGAATTTTTTCACCACGTATCCGGGCCGGACAAACCGGGCAATTTTATATAAAAACCAGGCAAAATCCGGGCATTTCATTTCTAAATCGAAGACCAAAAATCCGGGAAATATCCGGGTATATCTGGTCAAAACCAAAAAATAATTCCACAAAAATCAAGATAAAAAAAAATTGTAAGAAATAATTTTTCATCAAAATCCATGGACAGATTTAAAATCGTATTTTAGGCTTCGAAAAAACCTTTCATGATTATTTTTGCAAAAACTACTCAAAAATGTTTGTATTTGTGGCTACATAAAAAAAAATATTACAACTAAATTTATTTTTTTTGTTTGATTTTCGGACTATTCCCAAATTTTGTATCAAATATCAAGGCAAACCCGAATTAAACCGGGCAATCTGGCAACCTTACTGTACAACTTTAAACACATTACCTGTGGCAATTAAAAACAACTGAATTTGTAGAATTCGGTTCAGTAATTTCTGAGGTTTAGAATGTCGAATTTTGATGTTATTTGTTGAAAAATGTAATTGTGTTATTATTAAAATTTAAATTGTTATACATACTTGATTTATCGGCCTTATCGGTGAAAGTCATGCCCTTTATAGCACATACTAGAACAGACGTACAAGCTAGCCCACGGAACTTGTGTAAAATTTCCACTGATCGTTTTCAACCAGGGAGGTGGCAATCTGGTTCTTCTTGCGAACAAGAATCTTTTTCTTTTTTTCTATCCATCGCGAGAAAAGTTTTTGGTGTTTTCCTCTCAAAGCAGTACAGAGTTAAAAAGTCAAAATTTCAACCAATGAGGAACCAGAATGATTGTAGTGTTAGTGTGCAATCATTCATAATTCTCTAGAATTTGACATCTAGTCCGGTTCCTTGACAGCAAAATGTCAGGTTTGTTATGGGCCCACAAATTCGTGGGCCCGTAATTATGATGGTTGTCAAAATCAATGACAAAGGATAGGAATGTCACCCCCCTGTTTTCAACCAAGGGGCTGAAGAAAGCAAACATTTCCGTACCAAATTTTCAGTCAAGAAACCCACAGGAAGAAGAAAATTGAAACGAGTGAAACACGTATATGGGCAACATGGCCGTCTTCATTGCAACAATTTCAACGAGAGTCAATTTTTTAATAATCCTTAAAATGATATCTGCGGCTCGGGAATGTCAATCAAAGGGATCTTCGGTGACATTAATAAATTATGGTTGGGCACAAAATGCAGAGTTTTCAGTATAATCCTTGTTAAAGTTGATTAGAAATTTGCACTATGACAACAACAGATGCGTTTGGCAACCAAAATGTCACCCTATTTCGAGTCTGTTATGGGGTGAAGTGTTTAATTTCGGGAACCACACTGACGTTCTGGTACCAAAAATTTGGTACGTTGCGTTTGCATGCGATTTGACAGCTGGTTCAGTCCTCTGTTTTCAACCAATTTTTGTTTTTTGGCTGGGCCACCAGATGTCTCCAAACACACCAAAGAGAACTGTCAAAATTAAACTGAGAAAAAAAAATTTTGATCAATTTTGAACAGGTCATATGAACTGTTTGACATGTTTCAAGAAAATTGCTGTTAAAGTTTTTTCTTCCGTTGAACCAATAGACGACGGTGCCAATTTTGTCGGTAGCAGTGAGTAACATTAATTACACTAGTTTACAAAATTTTAAAAAAATCGTGAACTTGATCAACTGACCAACATTTTTTATGTGAAATCGGGCGCTGAATCCGAAAATGAAATTCAAAAAAATCTCAGTAGAACCGTTTTTGAGTTATGCTCCAAATATGAAATTTCGAAAAAATTAAAAAAGTTCTTGTACTTAGATTAAAATATCTCGGAGGGCATAACAGTTATTTGAAATCTCTTTTTTGCATATTGAAGGTGAATAAGTTTCCTATCGATCATCTGAATACTGTTTTTGCTTTTGACCAACAGTATTGTTGATATTAGTGACTTTATGAGAAAAAAAATTATAAAAAACGCATTTTTTTAGAGAAAATTTTGTTTCAACGAAAGTTTTAGACTTGATGGTAGCATTTAAAAAATCTGATTTTCTTTTGCGCTGAAATGTCAATTTAAAACAAATATTTCAAGTGGTTTTTTATCAAAATCGGTTGAAAATTGAAGAAGTTATGGCTACTTTACCATAACTGTAATTTTTGCAGTTTTTAATAATTTAACGAACCGCAGTACACTTATCATAGTATAGGAAGAATGAAACATAATAAATCTCACTCGCTCCAAGTCAAAATTATTTATTAGCTTACCAGAAGGTCACATGCCAAGTTTCAGGAAGATCTGACCATAGGGAGGGGTTGCTTAAGTCTCAAACTTGAATAAAATTTTGAGGTATTTTGCCTGGGAGGAACGAAAAATACTGGTTTTTCATCAATAACTTTTTTCATCACTAGCTGATTGTTTTTTTTGGTTGATTTTATTAAAGCTTAAGTTAAGACAAATATTTCACCTGAAGACTGTAACTCGATTGGATTTAAAACAGAAAAGTTATTGCGGTTCAAAGGTCGCAAATTTTGTCCAACACGCAATGAGTACTTTTTACGCATGGCGTTTTATACGACAATTTTCGACCAAAATACAATCTTTGAACCGCAATAATTTTTCTGTTTCAAATCCAATCGAGTTACAGTCTTCAGGTGAAATATTTGTCTCAACTTAGGCTTTAAGAAAATCAACCAAAAAAAACAATCAGCTAGTGATGAAAAAAGTTATTGATGAAAAACCAGTATTTTTCGTTCCTTCCGGGCAAAATACCTCAAAATTTTATTCACGTTTGAGACTCAAGCAACCCCTCTCTATGGTCAGATCTTCCTGAAACTTGGCATGTGACCTTCTGGTAAGCTAATAAATAATTTTGACTTGGAGCGAGTGAGATTTATTATGTTTCATTCTTCCTATACTATGGTAAGTGTACTGCGGTTCGTTAAATTATTAAAAACTGCAAAAATTACAGTTATGGTAAAGTAGCCGTAACTACTTCAATTTTCAACCGATTTTGATAAAAAACCACTTAAAATCTTTGTTTTGAATTGACATTTAAGCGCAAAAGAAAATCAGATTTTTTAAATGCTACCATAGAGTCTAAAACTTTCGTTGAAACAAAATTTTCTCTAAAAAAATGCGTTTTTTATAATTTTTTTTCTCATAAAGTCACTAATATCAACAATACTGTTGGTCAAAAGCAAAAACAGTATTCAGATGATCGATAGAAAACTGATTCACCTTCAATATGCAAAAAAGAGATTTCAAATAACTGTTATGCCCTCCGAGATATTTTAATCTAAGTACAAGAACTTTTTTAATTTTTTCGAAATTTCATATTTGGAGCATAACTCAAAAACGGTTCTACTGAGATTTTTTTGAATTTCATTTTCGGATTCAGCGCCCGATTTCACATTGGAAATGACCTTCAGTTTACTGAGTTCAAAAATGCTGTAAACTAGTGTTATCTATTACTTATAATAGATTTATGCTTATTCAACACTTATTTCTTCCAGGAGCCGTCTTTCTCAACAGAAAGTCATCGAATCGGATAGTAACATGACGAGGTATGACATTCCATCGTCCGAGAGGCGGCTAGCCTTTCTGCAGGAACATCTGATCTTCATCGAAATGAAACAGCTGCTTCAGGAAGACCCCCGTCTGTTGCCATCGCTGCTCCAGAAGATCCAATCGAGTAATCCGGATCTGATGGGTATCATTTGGGAAAACCAGATAGAGTTTTTGGCCCTTTTGAACGAGGGAATCGGTGGCAGTGTGGTAGTGCATGATGTAGCCTCGACTGCCGCTTCGATGGTGAACAGCGACCTTGATGCCATCGATCGGATAAGTAACATCCGATTCAGGATTATGAATGTTTGGTGCACCCTTAAAAGATCCTTCCTATTATCATGGTTAATCACAGCCAGAGCATCAATTTTTCAAACATCATAGTTGACGTGGTTGCTGATTTTCCTTCACCATCACGTTTTAGACCTCATTTGACTACCAGTCATGCTTCAAGGGACTGGAAAAGCTTGACTATCGTCATGGATTTCTGTTCACGTGACGCATGTTATTTTTCAAACGACGGTCATCAAGCAAGATGACGGCGTCGGTTGAAAGCATTTGTGTATGATTCGAAAAATTTCGAGTATATGGATAGCTTGTTGGACTAATTGCCAGTATCGAGGACAAATGAAATTCAGATTTAAATAATACTACTAAACATTTTGAAAGGCTAAATAAAAAGCACAAATAAAAGAAGGATCGTACAGCCGCAAGGTCGATTTGTCCTTTTTAGTTCCTACGGAGTTCTCCTCGGTTGAGATAGTTGATGTTTGGTTCGATTTTATCCCGGGCCTTGACTACCCTGAACTGATCTCCAAAAACGGAAACTTAGTTGAAAACGTTTCCATTCGATTGTATGTCTATCTGAACCGAAACCCGGTAACGGGTTTCAGTTTCATTAATGGCATGGCATGACTAATGATGAACGTGTCCTTTTCGATGACGTCTTAGATTTTTTTAATCTAAACAATATCCCGTCACAGTCAAAAAGACGACGACGGGCTGACGGCGACTATGATTTTCCGACGCTTCATTTGACTGAAGGTTGAGGCAAGTTTGTTTGCTTGGTTACTCATTTGAAGGCGTCTGTTATAAATGCGACTGCTTTAATTTTTTCACAGTCACAGTTTTATGACTGATGACGGTGAAGTTTTTACGCTCTGATCACAGCTATTTCGGAGCATTCGAAAAGTGCGGAGTGTAAGGAGTGTAAGGAAATAAACTAAAACCCAATTTGTTTTTAAATCTTTTGATCGTTGGTCTACGACATGCAAAGACATACATATACTTTTTTTTTTCTATGATTTTGTATCTCAAACACCTGGCATCCCTGGACCCCCTTTTTCGTAATCACTTCAGCCAGCTGCCAAAACTTTTTTCAATATGGCTGAACGTGCGATTTGGCATGTGAGACCACCATACTAGATTCATCATGGTCTGGATCTCTCACTTTGGGTTGGGATGAGACATACAAAGCCCAAAAGACCATCGGAAAACGAGCGACTTATTTGAATGGTAAATTTCACGAAAATTTTCTAAAGACCGTTCGGGAAATAACGTACTTCCGTCCGAGATCATTTGCCCTAATATGAGTAGTTTGCTTGCGCCGTTTTTTGATTTAAATTAGTAAATAGTAGAGGTAAAAGTGATGTGGGATCACATATTTCGGAGATTAAATTCTTTTACTTCAAGCCGGATCTTTTTTTTTAGTGCGTGAATGCGTGGAGTTGGTTTCCTGTTAAGCCCGCAGGCCCATGCGGCCCTCATAAGATGGGAACCGATAAACGAAAGAATAATCGTAGCCAGATTCAGAACACGGGTTAGAAACCTTACAATGGTCCAGTGTTATGCGCCAACTGACGTTGCCGATTTGCAGGAGAAAGAGCAGTTTTACAGTCAATTGAACAGCGTGGTTGAGATAATTTCGAAGGGTGACATTCAAATCCACTTAGGCGACTTCAACGCAAAGATTGGCTCCGATAATCAGGACTTTGAGCGCATCATGGGGCGCCATGGCCTAGGACAGATGAGCGAAAACGGAGAGCTGTTTGTAGAATTTTGTGCCAACAACAACGTGGTGATCGGTGGATCGCTCTTCCCCCATCGACCAGCACATAATGTCACTTGGGTATCCCGAGATGGCCGAACAGAAAATCAAATTGACCACATCTGCATCAGTCGAAAATGGAGAAGGAGCCTTCTTGATGTCCGCAACAAACGAAGCGCAGACATTGCATCTGACCATCACCTCGTCCTTGGCGAGATACGACTGAGAGTTGCGCGTGTCCAACGGCGCGAGGAGAAAGTCGGGTGTCGATACGACGTCCGCCGGTTGGAGAATCCAGAGGTGAAAAGGGCATACGTTGAACAGCTAGAATCCCGAGCCTCGGAATTGCCAACAGACGGAACAGTCGAAGAACAGTGGTGTGGAATCAAGAATGCCTTTATCACGACGAGCCATGGTACTCTCGGTAAAGTTCGTGGAAGAAGAAGTGAATGGATGTCTGATGAAACCTGGAGGATGATCGATGATCGGAGAAAAGCGAAAGTCGGAATTGAGCAGGCATGTACCGGGTCAGCCAAAGCAGCCGCCCGCTTACGATATGCGGAGCTGGAAAAGGCAGTTAAACGAGCTTGTAGACGAGACAAGAGAGCCTGGACAAACTGCCTAGCCGAAGAGGGAGAAAGAGCCGCCGCCATTGGAGATATCCGATTATTATATGATATTTCTCGCCGCCTCAGTGGTGCAAGGACTAATGCAAGAATGTCGCTGAAAAACCGAGCAGGTCAGCTGCTGACAGATCGAACAGATCAGCTCAAGCGTTGGACTGAGCATTTTGATCAACTTTTCCGAGTTACAAATAGCAATGGCCAACAGAACCCGCAGCTCGAGGCGCCCAAAGTAAGTCGCATTAATGGCGTCAACTCGGAAGCGCCCTCGCTGGCTGAAATAGAAGCGGCAATCAAGGACATGAAATCCAACAAAGCGCCTGGAATCGATTGCATTCCTGCTGAAATGCTCAAAGCCGACCCTGCCTTGTCAGCACAAATGTTGCACCGTCTTTTCACTGACATTTGGGATACTGCAACATTCCCGGCCGACTGGATGAAGGGTATCCTCGTAAAGGTCCCAAAGAAAGGAGACCTAACAGAGTGCGGTAACTGGCGTGGCATAACTTTGATCTGCACAACCCTCAAAGTACTCTGCAAAGTGATCCTGAACAGGATCCAGGAGAAAATCGACGCTACACTCCGACGGCAACAAGCTGGATCCCGATCCGGACGATCATGTGTGGACCACATCACAACGCTACGAACAATACTGGAATAAATCAAAGAATTCCAGGACTATCTTCTATTGGTGTTCGTTGATTTCGAAAAAGCATTTGACCGACTGAACCACGAAAACATCTGGGCTGCTCTTAGACGACGAGGGATCCCAGAGAAACTAGTCCATCTCATCGAAGCACAGTACGAGGCATTTTCGTGCAAGGTCTTGCACGACGGTGTCTTGTCCGAACAAATCCCGGTAACTGCTGGAGTGAGACAAGGATGTATTTTGTCACCGCTGCTTTTTCTCATCGTAATGGATGAGATCTTGACTGGATCGATTGACTGTAGACCAAACCGAGGATTGCCGTGGAATCCTTCAACCATGGAGCAACTGAACGACCTTGACCTGGCAAACGATATTGTTTTGCTCGCCCAAACACAACAAGACATGCAGAGCAAACTCGACGACCTCACCGAAAGCTCCAAGGCAGCAGGTCTCAAAATCAATGTCGGAAAGACCAAGTCGATGGAAATCAATACAGAAAATCGTTCCAGTTTCGTGGTAGCTGGACAACAGGTTGAGACAGTGGAGTGCTTCCAGTATCTTGGTAGCCAGATTACGCCTGAGGGTGGTACCAAGGAGGACATTGAAACCCGGATCAGAAAAGCCCGATTTGCGTTTGCGAGTCTCCGAAACATCTGGCGGTCACGCCAGATCTCTCTACAAACTAAGATCCGAATCTTCAACTCGAACGTCAAATCCTTATTGCTGTACGGGTGTGAAACTTGGTGCACATATGCGGTGACGACGCGAAAACTGCAAGTTTTTATGAATCGCTGCCTGCGGAACATCATCCGCGCTTGGTGGCCTGGCAAATGGATCTCAAACGTTGAACTTCATCGCCGGTGTCATCAAAAGGCGCTAGAAATCGAGATTCGAGAACGTAAGTGGAGATGGATTGGGCACACGCTGCGAAGAGATGAAAACGAGATTTGCAGAGAGGCGCTTGACTGGAATCCAGAAGGGCATCGAAGAAAAGGCAGGCCCAAAAGCTCGTGGCGGCGAAGTCTAGCCGCTGAAATCCGCACAGTTGACGAGAACCTTGGCTGGCAGCAAGTGAAGACGCTGGCTCCGGATCGCCAGCAGGGGAGATCTTTTATCTCAGCCCTATGCGCCGGTCAATCGGCGCTGGACCCTTAGGGTTAGGGTAGGTGAATGCTTGTAACTACATTGCGTCGTGCATAAAAGAAACCCGTGCTCGTGCTGTGCTAATTATTCATGCCGTGCCTAAATTTCGTCTACAGAAGCTTGCACGAGAATCCACCGCCCAGCCAGCAACGAACGCGATCCGGAATTGAAACTTCGGTTGATTGACCTTTACCCCGAAGCCAACCCGAGAGCCCTCTAGACGTTGTTCAAGGAATTTCCTCTTCATCCGAAAATCATCCAAAGTCGTGATCATCAACAGCCTTCCAAGCACCGACTTGTCGTGATAAGCGCCCTGATCATATATAGCTACGAGACGGTCAACGACTCAACAGCTGTTGAAAGAAGCCGGCTGTTGCTCCAGCAACAGCAAAAACAATGCATCGTTCAGTGAGTCCAAATGTATGATTCCCTTTTGTTCCGTTAGCAGCATTCATGTTCGTCCACGAAAAACGAACCTCATCAAATAACCAACATATTAATTCTCGTACCGCTTATCCGTTGGGCGCGTCCAAGATTTTATAATGTGGATGGCATACTAATTTCTGACATAATTTATGAACGCCCCTCATAAAATCTTCAAACATAACACTCGAATTCCTTATGTTACAACACCAAACAATTGTATTCATATTCTGACTTGATATATTATGGGCATTTATACTCCTATCCGAAAATTTTTAGTGGATGAAAACCCGATATCACATAATTACGCGTAATGTCGTCCATGTGTCCCGAGCCATGATCTCTGATTTGAATTTGCTCTTCCACTACCGTTCGCTTTCTAGTGCGATGTTTAATTTGGTCATATGATATTGACTTTAGGTATGAGTGATCGCTTACCGGATGTTTCTAGGGCATTCTAGGGTTGTTTGAGGATCATTTTGAGTGAGTCCGAGTTTCACTCGAGTTTTTCGTTCCTCTTTTGTAAGCATGCCTGAATCGATCCTCATAATCTTTCCGGACTATCTTCTCGACTCGCCTTGAAGAGAGTCTCAGCCGGGCAATTTAGACGTGGTGTGCAATCTTCGGTAACGAACTAGCGCATAAGTTGCATACTTGCAAGTGATCGATACAGTGCTAGCCCAAGAGCTGGAAACGAGATTGGCAGAAACGCTTGACAACACGAGATCTCGATTTATTTTTATTTACATAGTTTTCCGTCTCACGACATAACTAGACGAACATAATTCCTAAAATTCCCTCGGTCCATGACAACCGTACTCCAATTTCTCGGACACCCCACGTTCGCCAGATCACGCTCCACTTGGTCTAACCACTTCGCTCGTTGCGCCCCCGCTTGTCTTGTTACTACCGGATTCGTAGCGAACACCTGTTTTGCAGGACAGTCGTCCGGCATTCTCGCAACATGTCTCGCCCAGCGTATCCGGCCAGCGTTCACCACCTTCTGGATACTGGGTTCACCGTAGAGTCGCGCGAGCTCGTGGTTCATCCTTCGCCTCCACACTCCGTTCTCCTGTACGCCGCCAAAGATGGTTCTTAACACTCGTCGCTCGAATACTCCGAGTGTACGCAGGTCCTCCTCGAGCAATATCCATGTCTCGTGCCCGTAGAGAACAACCGGTCTAATGAGCGTCATATACAGGTTACACTTCGTGCCGGATCTCTCGGTTGGTGTCATTGTCTGCGGTCACCAGTGAGCCGAGATAGACAAAGTCTCTCGATGTTTTATGCATTTTTTAAAAGATTTGGATTCAAATAATTTTTTTGAATTTCCCCGATATCCTTTTGTCCCCCCTAACGTGTTATTAGGATATAAAAAATCGAAACGTTATTCGGATGAAGCATCTTACTAACAATCCTTCCTTCATTCCTCATTGACTACTAGGACGTGGCCGGCGCCGTTATTGATCACCTTGACCTCGATCAATCACCGAGTAGCAACCATTGGCGAGGTAGAACTTGTTTTGCTTAGCCACGGTAGCGACCATGGAATATGGTACATAAGTTGAGCAAAGTCTGATCAAATTTGTTATCTGAAGTTTTAAATGAATGATCATACCCAAGCACTTCAAGATCCATGATTAAAGGTGGATATGAGAAGTCAACTAAGCTAAGTTAACCTAAACTTTGATCGGATAAATTCACAGTTAATCATTTCAACCGTTTATCTTTCACACTATAAGGTTTAAAAGCTATTGAAAACAAAGCTTACAATTTTTTTTCTATCGAACATATGTTTGAGATGTTTCCATTTCTTCAGATGGATCACCATAAACGTCAACAAGCGTCCCAATTGAAGCAAAACAAATCGAAAGTTCAAAATTGTTTCGTGCTTCCGATGGCAACAAGAGCTTTTCTCCGGTGCAAAGGCACTAATATTGCAACTACTGTTCTTTATCGACCACCCTGGGATTTCCATTGATAACGATTAACAAGCCCAATTTATAAAAATCTTATTACCGACAACGAGCCGATTCCAGTAGGTTGGGCTGTTTCAACCATGTATATTGTATTTTTGCTTTTGGGATGCCTAGCGGCAGTTTCCGCTGTCCCCATACAGAAGACTTGGGAACTGGTCCCAACTATTGAAGGTCGCTTCACGCTGGTCCACGTGGATCCCTTCAATCTAGAACCGGAGGAACCAGAGTTCCTATTCGTACCGGAAACCGATGTGATTTTCCGCCTGTTCACTCGCAGCAACCCGACGGAACCACAGTTTCTGGAACTTGGTAATTCGGGATCAATTTCCGGGTCAAATTTCAATCCAGCCAACCCAACTCGTTTTACCATTCATGGATGGAACAGCAACGGCGAAGATGGTTTGAATACCCGAACGCGTGATGAGCTGCTGGCCATTGGGGATTACAACATGATTTCCGTAGACTGGAGTGCAGCCAACAGTGCCAACTATCTGACCTCCCGGAACCACGTTCAGGCTGCTGGACGAGGAGTTTCACTGCTGATTGCAGAACTCGTCAACCTAGGAGCTAGCGAAAATGATATGTACCTTATAGGGTTCAGTTTGGGAGCACATGTTGCGGCAAATGCTGGAAAGTTCACCGGAGGTCGAATCAATACAATCTTCGGGCTGGATCCTGCTGGACCATTCTTTGGCCCGGACCGAGAGGATTCTCTCCATGCTTCGGATGCCCAGTACGTTGAACAAATCGGAACCAATGGAGGAGTGTTGGGAATCAACCTTCCTTTGGGAGGGGCTAGTTTCTTCCCGAACGGAGGAAGGTCTCAACCAGGATGCGGAACCGATTTGGCCGGAAGTTGTGCCCACGGAAGGGCTCCAGCGTTCTATGTTGAATCCTTGAGGAGTTCGGTTCCATTCCGGTCGATTCGATGCCTGAATCACGATCAAATACTGCAAGGAAACTGTCAGGATCAGGGTAGCTCAGCTAATATGGGTGGGGAGCCATCTAACTTTGGACGGGGAGTGGAAGGAGTTTACTTTTTAACCACCAACGATCAGTCTCCTTTTGCGAGGGGATAGTATCGAGAAGATTGTCAATAAAGATACATTAAAAAGCAATTTATGTATGTTTGTTTGTTCTCTATAGGCTCAGTCGTCTTAGGACCTAGAGAGCTGAAATTCGGCATGGATACTCATTAGGACCAGGAATGATGAATAATGTTTTCAGATTTTCGGATGACTCCTTTTGAAGGGGGTCATCCATACATGACAAATATTTATTTTAGCGATATAGACGTTATTATACAACGGATTGTGATGAAAATTTGCACATCAGTGTTTTGAGGGACGAGAAATCGATTCTAGGTATCAAAGCTAGGAATAGGGGTCGGCCAAAGGGGTCGTACATATCAACTGTTTGATGTCTTTGCGATATTGGCTTTATTATACACTGGATTGCTTTCAGGTTTCAAATTTTAAGTAAGGGGTCGTCCATATTATCTTTTCACTGTTTTTGCGATATCGTCATGATTGTGCATAGGATTGTAATAAAAATTGGCACATGAGAGTTTTATAGTAAAGGTAACTGATTTCAGGTGTCAAGATTTGGATCATGGTTTAAAAAAGAGGTCGTCCATGTTAGTTGTTCACTGTTTTCGGGATATTGTCGTGATTATGCATCGAATTGAGATGAAAATCTGCAGATGGAAGTTATGAGCTATAAGCAATCGACTCCAGGTAGCAAGTTCCGGGTCACGGGTTGGCAGAAGGGGTCGCCCATATTACCTGTTGACTGTTGTCAAGTAATTGACGTTATTAAAGTCTGTTTCACATAGAATCTGGTCGCATCTTTTCATTTACTGCAGCGCCCCTAGTTGTCACATCGCGAATCTATTGCCAGTGTTTAGATCCGGATGGTTTGTTTACTTAGTGGTGAAAATTTCATCAAGATTGAAGCAGTCAGTCAAAAGTTATCGACGATGGAACGCGAAGGGCGAGAGAAAATTCTGCACACTCACGTAGAGAAACCGACGTGGTCAGGGGTAAAGATCGCGAAATTCCGGAAATATCCAAAATCAACTGTAAATTCGATGCTGCAACGCTACCGGGAGACCCTTACGGTGGATCGAGCAAAACAAACCAGGCGTGAAAGTGGAACATATGACCGGAAGCTGCGAGCAAAGGTAATTCGATCAGTTCACAATAATCCTGGAATCTCCTTGCATGATTTGGCGAAAAAGTTCAAGACGAACCACAGTACAGCTCGACGAATTTGTTTGCGAGAAGGCTTGCGGTCGTATCATGCAAGCAAACACCCCAACAGGACGCTGAAACAAAACCTGGTTGTCAAAACCAGGACAAGGAAGTTGTCAACACTTGTTGACCAAGTACAATGGATGCATTTTGATGGACGATGAAACTTTCGTCAAAATGGATTTTGGACAAATACCCGGTAACAAATTTTATCTTGCGAAGCGTAAAGAGAATGTTGCGGGTAGATTCAAGTTTGTTTTCGCAGATAAATTTGCTCGTAAGTTGATGATTTGGCAAGGGATCTGTAGTTGTGGGAAGAAGACTAAGATTTTCATCACTGGGGACACAATGAATGGAAATGTTTACAAGGAAGAATGTCTCCAGAAGAGGGTTTTGCCATTTATTCGGTGCCACAAAGGTCCGGTGAAGTTCTGGCCGGACCTGGCGAGCTGCCACTACAGCCGGGATGTCGTTAAGTGGTATAAAGAAAACAAGATCGATTTTGTTGAAAAAAGTATCAATCCACAAAACTGTCCGGATTTTCGTCCCATCGACAAATATTGGCCAATAGTTAAGAGCAAACTGAAGAAATGTGGCAGAACCATGAAAAAACCCGCTAAAATGGAAAAGTGGTGGAACAAGATGGTGAATGAGGTTACCAGTAGTAATGTGCAGAAAATGATGGGTGGTATCAAAAAAAAATGTTCTAAAATTCATCCGAAAAGCTGACGAATGATTTTTATGTTTTTTTGTTATTTAAAGTGCAATTAAAACCCTACAAAATGACATTTTTACTTTTGTTGTACGTTATTGCTTTGTTAAGAAATGATCTATGTTATCCAACCAGATTCTATGTGAAACAGACTTTATGCATCGGATTTGAATAGAAAATATTGCACAAGGGAGTTTTGACGGACGTAAAATTGGTTTCATTTATTAAATTTCAGGCCATTGGACGATTAAAGAAGTCGTCCACATTAAAAGTCCAGGGTTTTGTGCAATAATTTTGTGGGAGGCAGCGAGATATTCCGTGACTACTTTCCAAGCAACACTTCGCGAGGCTCAAGCAGTGATGTCAATTAAATTTACTGTTTATCAATGCGAAAAGACATACCCCTGTTAAACAGCTAATAACTTTTTGCCTAATAAGATACGAAGTTACGGTCTTCGACAAAGTTGTTCAGCGGAAAATTTACATTAGGAAATTTATAAATTGGCACAAAAACCATCAGCTGGCTCGGTTCCACAGGCGAAACAAAAATGATGTAGATTTTTCAGTACAAAATATTTAATTTTCCCATACAAACCTTAAAGTTCAAATTTACTCATGTAAACGTTACTTCAAAATTTAGCAAAAAATCATGGAGTAGTTTTTGACCAAGACAAAACTTTTTAGACCCCAGGGTTTGAGAAATTCCAAAATGACCCCAAATCGACTCAGTCTAATGCTGTAATGTTTAAAAAAGTGGTAAACTGCCACTTTTCATAAAATTGATTTTATATATAAAAATGGAGACGTTTTCTTTGTAACACCCTCACGTAGTATAAACGGTCGGTCGGAACGAAGTGAAATTTGGTATCCGAGTGTTTTTCGGGTCAAAGAAGGTTTGTATAATAGTTTCAAGAATTTCACTTTTTATGGAAGAGGGGTCCCCATAAAAAACCAATTTTAAATTTTCATAGAAATCGATTCGCGAGCACTATGAAGTTAAGGACTTGTAGATGATATAAAACATTTATTACGATTTATTTATTTAAAAGTAGATCGAATTTCACCGGGAAAGCTAGTTAATCATAAAAACGTAAAACCGATACAATGCCTATTTAGCAAATCTCTGTGCCAAAGATGAGCTGTAAGGTTACAAAATTAAATACATTAAAAAAATCGTTGCATACATAACATAAATTTTATTCTGCTGTTTTAACTTATCCACGGGCGAACGGAAAATCAGCTTTCGTCATCAGATGATAGACACCCTCGACTCCACGGCCATGATTCGACGGTTCCCCTCCCATCTTCGCATAAGGGCCGCTGATGGTGCATCGGCCGGACAAAATTTCGTTGTAATTCGCGCAACGCATCGAGTTGAATCCATTCTCAGTCGAAACGGATTCAGCAAACAAATCATTGACACGCATATGAGCACAGACTCCAGCAATGTCCAAACGACACCCGGGCTGCGATCGCCCGCCATTGGGATAGAAGTTTGCATGCGTCAGCGGTGCATCGAAGGCCAATGTGCCAGCATTAGTGTAGATAGCTTCCGTATACTGGGCATCGGTCTTCCAAAGGCAATCTGCCTGGCCAATGTGGAACAGAGGTCCAGCCGGGTCCAAGGCAATAATTGTTGGAAGTTGTCCACCCAGTTCCTTTCCAGCGTTGCCCGCCGCATGAGCACCTAAACTGAAGCCAATCACGTTGATCATATCCAAGGACTGACCAGTAGCTGCTCTGATCGTATTGATGACACGAGCCACTACCATACCGACTCCAGCGACACGATTACGAGCAGCGGCGTAGTTGATGGTCTGAGCACCTGCACCCCAATCTACATTGATAACGTTGAAGTCACCTACTCGCATGTAGTGATCCTTGATGACCCAATGTAAAGCTGCATCCTGTCCCTCAACCCAACCATGGATCAGGAATCGTGTGGGATGACTGGGATCAAAGTTTGAGTTCAACACTGAACCCTGATCATCCCATCGGATCAGTTGAGGGTGAACTGGATTACGACGAGTGTGCAGGCGGAACACAACTTCATTCAATGGGTCAAAAAGTGGCTCCACTTCGTTTTCTGCTACCACTACGTTTTCGGGAGCAATGTTGATGAGGTGCATATGACCCTCACCATCCGGCATCAGTGCCCATGATTTTGTCTCCACGGGTAGACAGTGACCTAGAAGAAGAAGGTTAGCAGTTTGCCCGAACCTTTTATTTAACATAAGAAATCCACATGCTTACCAACCGCCACTAGACCCACAAACAAAGAGATTGATAAAGCAATCTTCATTGTGCGTTATTCCTGAACTGATTTGTTGATGGTTGATGTTGAACGTTTTTATAAATTGGTTAATCTTATCGGGATTTTGGAGCCAAAATATAGACGTCAACAGATCCCTAATGGTTTTATTGTCTGGCGTTGAGTATTTAACCACCGACCGACCGTTCGAAAAAAAAATCTAGCAAATCAAGGTATGGAAAAATTTTACAAAACAGACTTCTCCAAACAGTATTTTCGAATTCAGACTTATAGTGATTATACGTTCTATTTACATCAATACTCGCTTTTGAAGTTATATATCACCTCAATAAGGGATTCAAATAGGAATAAAGCTAGAACAACAAAAAAGTGCTTATCTTCAGCGTCGCATTATTACCACAATCGAATATTTACTTGGAAAAAATCCTATTTATTTTGGGTGCCACGAGTGTTTAGAATATTATCTCTTTCATTGAAAATTGGATTTCGTGCAATGTTTTGCTGTCGCAGTTATCCGTACAAAGATTGACTGAAAAGCGGTTAGCGTGTAGAACTCCGACCGATTTTACACTGATTTTACAGGTCGCACAATAATGCCTTTGTTTTCAGCGCTAGCTCTTCAGTAGTCAAAACGGTGTGTAAGGAATTCGTCTAAGAATTATACGCAAAATTCAGTTCAAAACCCCAACCCTAATCGAACAAACCTTAGCGTGAACTTGTTCGACTAGATTGAGCCCACTATATCGATCCATTTTTTATCAAATACGACAGCCCATTGAAGACGTAGTTCCCGGAAAACTCCAGAGAGGTCAAACAAATTTAGCCTGCCATGTCATTCGTGTTTCCGGATGGAAAAACTCATTTCCCCTCTGAAGACGCCAAACGAAAGTTGAACCATTGATCATACTGACTTTACACTCGATTTCGATTTTTGGCTGATCGAAAAATTAAGAAGCAATGTCGATAACAGAGGCGCTTCGATCGATGTTGGAGCCCGGCTGGAAAATTAAACCAAACATTTGATATATATAGATCAGATCAGACTACTCGAACGGACTGAACAGGTTGGAGTCCATGCTACTGAGTCAAATTTTTATGCTCGAATTGCTGCCTCGCAATGTCGACGATAGGAGGCTTTTAGACAAAATTTGAGCGAAATTTTGTTCTAAGTGTCATGTCAGTGTGATCAGTGGTTGAACGTCGAAAGGCGGAGTGTAGGTAAATTGTGAGAGTGCCTGGCCAACATCGCTCATCAGAGCGAAAATTCGGGAAAAGGAGGTAGGTGGCAAGTCACCAATTGCCCTAACAATCGCTGATCCAATTTCTTTAGACGGCAGTTTATGTGCGTAGACGTGAAGGGTGCGCCACGGTACCAGCCAATCCCTACCTTGGAGTCCCGACGGAGAAAACGATCAACAAATTCTGGCTAGCAAAGGGGCAACGTTAGGATTCACAAATGCGGCCGAGCAACAACCAACAAAGTGTTTGGTAATCACCTGTGGTTCTCAACTCGAGGATGACCTCTCCTCTGCACGATTCAAGGCCCGATCTCTCCTCTAGCAACTCGAGATCTGACCTCTCCTCGTAGTGACTCCAGGTGACCACTAATACTCCTCCTCTAGTTGATTAAAGGCCTGATCTCTCCTCTTACGACTCGATACCCGACCTCTTATCGTAAAGACTCGGGGTTGACCACACAAACCTCTCCTCCTGAAGATTTAAGGCCTAACCTCTCCTCTGCCAGTCATGTGCCGATCGAGAGCAGCTTATCCTAGATTCGCGCCTGCCACAGCACACGCGCGGCACTTAACGCAACAACTAGGATAATTCCCGACGAAGACGTCATCCTACTACGACTCGAATGGCCGACTTAGGAAGCGGCACTACTCGGATACCCCCGGCGGTGGGATATCCTACACACGTTCGCGGCGCACCCATGACCTCCGCTACGCAGAAGATGATGCCTTATCTTTGAAGCTTCGATGTTTGGGTGTTTCCTGGGAAATATGGCGAAGCCACATGTCCAAACCGGTATTGGTACTTCATGAAGCATCCATGACCAGTCAGGAATTGCGTCATATGGAAGTCCACTTCACCGTATCTTCTTCCGATCCAGCTCCCGATGTGCGATATCAGACGATGAGTCCACCTTCCTCTCGGTGAGCTGTCCTACACAGCCAGTCGGACATCGAGTTGGTGAGATTTCGTACGTTGGGCGTGTCTTTATTGTCGTAGCAATAGACATCTTCCTCTAGCAAAACCGTGATGGGCATGACACCCGCCACTACACAGGCGGCTTCGGACGACGTGGTCCGGTATCCACCGATAACCCATCAGTTTATGAACGCTGCCAAGTCTAGTTACATTGTCTTCCCAGAGCCTGCCTTCAGTTCGCTGCTCCGTACCTCCGAACTCCGTTGCCAAGGAGTTCGACATCATCCGTGTGAGTGCGGCCGTGGCCATCACCGCTCTCTTACACACGTAGTCGACATGACTCGTAAAACTGAGTCTGTTGTCTATCATTACCCCTAAGTACTCATTTGGTTAGCGACGACGCAATCGCTGTCCAACTGACGCTGTTGAAGGCGTTCTTCACGTCCAGAGTGACCACCGCGCAAAAGCGGAGCCTTCTCCTCTTCGTTAGCCTGGCTTTTTTGCACACCGCCTGGAGCATCTTTTTCTGGCTAATCTCACTTCCCCGGATAACATCATTTGCGGGGGACCGAAACCGAAGCCGGACATGTCGTGACGAAAGTTTGGCACCTGATAAAAACTGTGACCTCGCGTGCAAACATTCGAAGAACAGCAAACTGGTCCGGGCAAAACTCATGGCAGCAGACGTGAGTTGGCCGGAAAATCCGCTTCCGCAGCAGCTTGACCATGAGCCGGTCAGACAGCAGCAGCTGCGTGACGAATTCAGGAATTCTACAGAACACCAGAGGACAATCTCTCGAACGAAAACACGGGTCGAAAATCACAGCTCTGTCTTGCCTCGAGAGGCGTTGGTTGAGCTGTTTGCCGTGAAGCGGAGATAATTCCCCATACGAGAGTCGGCTCCGCGATCAACAGTAAGTGCGTACTGTCAGATTTTGAAAACCCGGATAACCGTTCGCAAAGCATGATGAGGCCATAATTAGAAAACTACACAGAAAATTTCGGAGAGATGGGGATATTTTGACAACTCTCAATGACAAAATTTAAATAAGAAATTTTGATGTTTTTTAATTGGGGCACCGACAGCCACAAATTCTTTTGTTACAAATTTCAAATCAATAAATTGGCGAAATTTGCCAAGAAATACATGGTTTGGCAGGCAATATGCTCATGTGGAGAGAAAAACAGCATTTTTGTAACAACCAGCGCCATCAACCAGAAAGTTTTCGTCATCGGATACCTCTAAAAACGAATCTTGCACCGTATCATGGAATAACATACTCTAAACGTCATTTTGTTTAACCATTAGTCGGTCTTTCCGTACTTCAGTATGGTGTGAAGAGATGGAAAATTTTTCAAATGAGTCTACAATTTCTCTTAAGTCAATCGCAGAGAAATGGCTCGTACAAACAAAGTAGTCGGGTACACTAATTGAGTGGATAAACTAACAAAGCTAAAGCCTACTTCTCAAAAACGAAGCATCATTCAAAACTGGAGAAATGATAATTTAATCAAAAATCTCTCTTCAATGAGCACTTAAGTTAATGTTTTTTTTATTCTTTAAACAAAGCAGCTAACCTTTTAAAATCTTTACACTTAAGCAGTCTTTTTATTGTACGAGCACTATAAACCCATTACTAAAAACCGATTCAACCTTGAGCACGCGGTTCATTGGCATTGGTGGTCAACCGGAAGACGCCTTCAACTCCTAAGCCACGGTTCGAAGGTTCTCCACCCATCAGGGCATCGGGTCCACTTGGAGTACACGCTCCACCGTTGATTTCATCCAGCGAGGCACATCGAGTCGATCGGAATCCAATAGTGGTGGAGATGGATTCGGCGTATAGCTGATGAGCTCGAGAATGAGCACAGGAACCGGAAAGATCGATACCACAACCTGGCTGCGAACGTCCACCATTGGGGAAGAAATTGGAATGACCTAGGGGTAGATCAAAGCCTAAGGATCCGGCTGCAGTGTACATAACTTCGACGTATTGGGCGTCGTTCGGGGAAAGGATGTCGTTATCCGAGAGACTGAATGATACGCCAGCGGCATCCAATCCGATGATGGTATTGAGTGGACTTGCCACCATTCGACCAGCATTTCCGGCCGCATGAGCTCCTAAACTGTGACCGATCAAATTGATGCTGTTATAGGACACTCCGGTGGTTGCGACTAAGGTGTCTACCATGCGGGCAACGATCTCTCCAACCGAAGCGACGCGATTACGAGCGGTCAAATAGTTGATAGTTCCTGCACCGACTCCCCAGTCTACGGTGATCATGTTGAATTCGCCTCTTGCGAAGAAGTTCTGGCGGATGTTGGCGTTCAAGCCGGATGTATGATCACCATTCCAGCCGTGGATGATGAACCGTGTAGGGTCGTTGACGTTGAAGTTGGAGCTCAAGATCGAGCTGGGGTTGTTCCATTCCAAAACTTGACCATGGACGGGATTCGATCTGGTGAACAACAGGAAGCGGATGTCGTTTTCTGGTACAAACCTTGGTTCCAACTCAGCGTCCACGACCGTGTAGGGATCTGGATTAACGAGATGCAGATTGCCGTTGGAATCTTCAACGACTCTGACCTCATTTTCAACTGGAAGTGCGTGGGCTGTGAAAGAATAATATTTTGAAGATAGAACAGTAATAGTCTAAACAGGTCGGAGACCCTACCACAATATGCTGATGCCAACAGCGCTATCACTACAAATAGCTTCATTTTAAAGAGTATCTCTTGATTAGACGAATTAAACTGAGTTTTTGGATCAGTTGAAGCCGTTATTTATACATTTTCTTGTCTTATCACTAGCCTGACCTGATCATAGTTCACAAACAGAATATCGGCAGATTTCGTTCAACAGGGGGGATTACAATCAATCATCAAGTGGGGTGGGTATCACTTATCATCTTCAAACCACTCTCTAATCTATGTGTTGAATTTAGAAAGCTTGAATCGAATTCCTAAGTTTTCCGCAGTGTTTCGAGCCTCTTGACGTTTTCTCATTCATTACCTTGGGTACCTCCTCATTGTTTAGTAGAGCAAATCTGTTTTCAAACATGTTCTGTGGCCATGTGAGATTTCGTCATTGACCTTGTCCTCTTCAAACGTAACTATTATTAGTAAACAAATAAAGTACTCAAGTAGATGGAAAAACTATTTACAAACCATTTCAACAAAGAAAAATGGTCTGGCTGTTTTAACCTAATTTCTAAACGAGAGTACAATTAACAATCATTTGTGATATTTTGTAAACTGCCTTGGCTCTATGTGCACATGTTTGGTGATTCCCATCACTAGGCAGAAGAAAAACATCCTGTTGTTGTTAAGAGCAACGCAGCCGGCATGACGTAAAATACTGGAATTTCCGCCAACCAATTGGCAATCGAGATTTGAAACAACGCCTACCCGTTTGGTACTTATCTAGATGGTGCCCCCGGACCATCGGCTACCGAAATTGTAAAATCTATTGAAAACAAAACCGCTTTTCTGTCTCCGCCATCGGCCCATATCAGCCTAGCGGAGAAGATAAAACGGCCTGATGGAGGTTGATACGCACGTCATCGGTAAGCCGTTGTCAACAACTTAAGTAGCTGAAACGGCTTCACAATAAACGTGACACGTATCGAGTGAAATCGGGCGATTATCGTTAATCAATAATCTGTGCTAGGAGTGTGCTAGAACATTTGGTCGAATGATAGGGACGTGCGTAATCCGATTTTTGAAGTTTTTAACAACATTGAAAATTGAAAAAAAGCATCCTGGCCTTCTTGAGGTTAAGGCATGAAAAGATTCGTCAAAATTGTCAGGCCAAATGATGATAGACCGAAGGTCACTAGGAGGTCGGGTTTCACCCGAGTTCGCCCAAATCAACGGAAGCACCTGATTCTTCAAAATGTTCATATAGACTTCAGTACTAACTTTTACTTGAGCTTTTATGAAAACAAGAGGCATCTTCAATCCATTCGGAGCAACCGCTCCAAAAACCATAACTCTAGCGGGATGCCTGGTGGGTAGTAAACTAGAATATTATAAAGTCTGTTTCACATAGAATCTGGTCGGATAAAATAGATAATTTCTCCGCAAAGAAATAACGTACAACAAATGTAAAAATGTCATTTTGAAGGGTATTTATTGCACTTTAAGGGAAAAAAATACATAAAAATCATTCGTCAGCTTTTCGGATGAATTTTCGAACTTTTTTTGTGATACCACCCATCATTTTCTGCACAGTACTGCTGATAACCTCATTTGCCATCTTGTTCCACTACTTTTCCAACTTCCTTGCCCTGGTTTTGACAACCAGGTTTTGTTTCAGCGCCCTGTTGGGGTGTTTGCTTGCATGATACGACCGCAAGCCTTCTCGCAAACAAATTCGTCGAGCTGTACTGTGGTTCGTCTTGAACTTTTTCGCCAAATCACGCAAGGAGATTCCAGGATTATCGTGAACTGATCGAATTACCTTTGCTCGCAGGTTCCGGTCATATGTTCCACTTTTACGCCTGGTTTGTTTTGCTCGATCCACCGTAAGGGTCTCCCGGTAACGTTGCAGCACCGAATTTACAGTCGATTTCGGTTATTTCAGGAAATTCGCGGTCTTTACCCCTGACCAGGTCGGTTTCTCTACGTGAGAGTGCATAATTTTCTCTCGCCTTTCGCGTTCCATCGTCGATAACTTTTGACTGACTGCTTCAATCTTGATGAAATTTCACCACTAAGTAAACAAACCATCCGGATCTAAACACTGTCAATAGATTCGCGATGTGACAACTAGGGGCGCTGTAGTAAATGAAAAGATTCTATGTGAAACAGACTTTATTCTCTGAAGCCTCTTAAGCCTAAAGTCAATCGTCGGAGTGGAACCGTCCGTCGACCGGAAACTGCGTGGTAAGATTTTGAAGACGATTAAGAGGAATTCCAATCTGTCAGACCGTGGTTTGGCCAGAAATTCGATGCTGCCCATATTTAGTACCTGGAGGAGAGTTTGACTCCGGGAAGGAATCAAATCGTACCGAGCAAGCAAACAGTCAAATCGAACCATAAAACAGAATAGGGTGTGCCGAAAATGCTCAACCCTCCCAACAGCTCCGCCCCATCGAGAAGTACTGGGCGATTATGAATAAGCACCTTCTTAAATGACCTAGGGTAGTGAAGACAGTCGAGGAACTGAAGAAAGTATGAGTTTACATGCAAAAAACGGTTGATTCACAGGTTGTGCCGAATCTTATGGCCGGGGTTAAGGCCAAGGTGTGGGCATTTAGGTATGAACTGTAAATAAAATCCGAGTAAAATGGAAAAATAAAGTTTAATAGTAATTTTTCAATCCCTAAAAATTTGATGGCAATCAGATGAAAACTCGACTTTTGTGAATCAATTTTGTGTGTGGCAAATTCATCGTGGGAGCCTTTAAATAATTTCTGTTCATATGTGTTCAGATAAATTCGACGGAGTCCTGGGCCGAAATTTCACCCGTTCAATGAGTGATGATTGAATCACAATGAAGTACGTCGTTCTTGCTATCATGCCACACTGTACTTTAAGATTACCAAAAATATAAACGATAATGAAAAGGGCGATAAGAGGTCAAGCGACACCCATATATAAGGCGATTGGTTTCGATAAACCCGGTTGAATTGTAGCAAATAATCCAAAAATGACGAATTTGACATTCCTGGTGGTGCTTATAGGTTTAGCTGCATTTGGTAAGTCCTTCTTTTTTCGAGATAACCCGGAAAAATTCTAGAACTTTCATTCGATTTCCCTGTTCAAAGCCGTTGGAGTTCCACTGAACTCCCAGCCAGCGGACGATCAATGGAAGCTGATTCCGGACGCCAATGGGCGTTTGCATTTGGTCAATTTGAACCCGTATAGCTTACCGGATCCTCAGGAACCGGAAACTCATTTCACCGCCCGTCAGGATATGATCTTCCGCCTGTATACTCAACAGAATCCGGACGTACCGCAAACAATCATTCTGGAAAATTCTGCCTCCCTGGCTGCGTCCAACTTCAATCCGGCACACCCAACCAGGTTCATCATCCACGGATGGAACAATAATGGTTTCTCTGAGGTTAACATGATGCTGAAGGATGCCTGGATGAGACGTGGAAACTTCAACGTCATCACCGTCGATTGGGGCGTAGGAGCTAACACCATCAACTATCCGATTGCACGTGCTCGAGTCCATGCTGTTGGAGCAACGACTGCAGCTTTCATTGGATTCCTGATTGCCGAAAGGGGTATCTCGCCGAACAGTATCAGCATTGCTGGACACAGTTTGGGAGCTCATGCTGCCGGTGTTGCTGGCCACAGCCGATTCGGAACGCTGAACACCATTTTCGGAATGGATCCGGCACTGCCAGGGTTCTCTCTGGATAGCAGCGATCGTATCACGGCTCACGATGCCCAGTACGTTGAATCGATCCACACCAACGCCGGATTGCTCGGGTTCGATTTGCCACTCGGACAAACCGCCTTCTACCCGAACGGAGGAAGCAGCCAGCCCGGTTGCGGAGTAGATATTACCGGAGCCTGTGCTCACGGACGTGCTTATGAGTTCTTGGCTGAATCGATCATCTCCGGAGGATTCACGTCGATTCCGTGCCAGAACTACAACCAGGTGATTACGAATACTTGCGTTATCGATCGTCCACAGCGACGCATGGGAGGTGAACCATCGAACCATGGAACCGGTGCCTCCGGAGTTTATACTCTGACCACCCGAAATGCTAGCCCGTTCTCTCAAGGTTAAAATTTGATTCTGAAAATATACTAACCAATGCAATGTGTCATTCAGCACAATTATGTTATAAATCTCACAACTTTGATATTGAATAAATTAAAAGTTTTAAGGAGTAAGGTTTGATTGAATATTCTGGTAATTTGAAACTGCCGGTTAAACATTGAAAATTAATTCCACTGGAATGAACTTTGTCTTGATCTTCACAAAGATTTGTCCAAGTTATTTTCATGTTCACACGACTAAGAGTACCTGTGTCCGTGGTCTTTTCTTGGGTCTAATTTATACAAGAATTAAACCAACGAAATAAGATAATCCAGTGAAAAAACTGGAAACCCCACTCGTGTTCCATTTACGGTCAAACAGATAGAACTGCGTCAAATTAGATCCAAATCTCATCAATTTTGGATCAATCCGTATACCGGTTTTGAAAGATGTTGAAATGAAACTGGTATTATAGATCACGGATACAGGTGCTCACAAATGGTATAGCCGGAATGCTATTATTTCGTGCTTTTAAGCATTTAAAAAAGCGTATTTTGGTCTAACAGGCTTTCAAGTTGTTCTGATCCCACTACTGCAAGAACATATTGATAATTGTCAACTTTTATCAAAAACAAAGATTTATTTCTTCCAAAAAACACGTCTTCATGTTCTCCCTGTATTCGGCTTTCAAAAGACTACAGAAACTCGCGCTGGACTCAAGATGACTATATCCGAATGCGGGAGTTATGATTGTATGAGTGTTAAGATAAGGACATAAAGTCTGTTTCACATAGAATCTGGTCGCATCTTTTTATTTACGGCAGCGCCCCTAGTTGTCACATCGCGAATCTATTGACAGTGTTTTGATCCGGATGGTTTGTTTACTGGTTTTTAGGCCAGTGAACGGTAGACAATGCGCAACTCGAGACCCCATACACCCAACCTTCGGGTAGTGGTCATATCACCTCTTGTCTGCAACTCCGATTCTCTACCTCCCAGTGGTGCTAGCTGGGGTGCGAGCAACCTTAGCGGAGATCGGGTACCCAACCCCGGTGGATGCTTTGGTCGCATGCAGACTGAGTCAGGGGGCTTCGTACGCTTCGTGTTCCCCATGTCAAGGGCGGCGTGCGGAGTGCAACAACGTCCTGGTGGTGTTCGGGACCCAAAACAGCAACATCACGACGGTCCTCCTGCAAGATAGTGGGGTTAGCTGCGGGCCTTGCGAGCCTGTGACTATAAAAAACATAAGCAACGAACAACGAACAACAAATTTCGGATGAAAAACGGCAAAGACCCAAGCGACGAAAAGGGACTAGCGATTGGAAACTTGGTTTGTTTACTTAGAGGTGAAAATTTCATCAAGATTGAAGCAGTCAGTCAAAAGTTATCGACGATGGAACGCGAAAGGCGAGAGAAAATTCTGCACACTCACGTAGGAAAAAACCGACGTGGTCAGGGGTAAAGATCGCGAATTTCCTGAAATATCCAAAATCGACTGTAAACTCGGTGCTGCAACGTTATCGGGAGACCCTTACGGTGGATCGAGCTAAACAAACCAGGCGTAAAAGTGGAACATTTGACCGGAAGCTGCGAGCAAAGGTAATTTGATCAGTTCACAATAATCCTGGAATCTCCTTGCGTGATTTGGCGAAAAAGTTCAAGACGAACCACAGTACAGCTCGACGAATTTGTTTGCGAGAAGGCTTGCGGTCGTATCATGCAAGCAAACACCCAAACAGGACGTTGAAACAAAACCTGGTTGCCAAAACCAGGGCAAGGAAGTTGTTAGAGAAAGTGTTGACCAAGTTCAACGAAAATGCAACGATGAACGACGAAACTTTGGATTGGATTTTGGACAATTACCCGGTAACAAATTTTACCTTGCGAAGCGTAAAGGGAATGTTGCGGGTAGATTCAAGTTTGTTTTCGCAGATGAATTTGCTCGTAAGTTGATGATTTGACAAGGAATCTGTAGTTGTGGGAAGAAGACTAAGATTTTCATCACTGGGGACACAATGAATGGAAATGTTTACAAAGAAGAATGTCTCCAGAAGAGGGTTTTGCCATTCATTCGGTCCCACAAAGGTCCGGTGAAGTTCTGGCCGGACCTGGCAAGCTGCCACTACAGCCGGGATGTCGTTAAGTGGTATAAAGAGAACAAGATCGATTTGTTGAAAAAAGTATCAATCCATCAAACTGTCCGGATTTTCGTCCCATCAAGAAATATTGGGCAATAGTTAAGGGCAAACTGAAGAAATGTGGCAGAACCATGACAAAACCCGCTCAAATGGAAAAGTGGTGGAACAAGATGGCGAATGAGGTTACCAACAGTACTGTGCAGAAAATGATGGGTGGTATCACAAAAAAAGTTCGAAAATTCATCCGAAAAGCTGACGAATGATTTTTATGGATTTTTTTCCTTAAAGTGCGATAAAAAACTTACAAAATGACATTTTTACTTTTGTTGTACGTTATTTCTTTGCGGAGAAATGATCTATTTTATCCGACCAGATTCTATGTGAAACAGCATGTATGCAGGATTTCATAGGATAACTTTGACGTCTTTTCCTCAGAATCTCCCGAAAAAAGCCGACAGCAATATGTGATTTCTTAAAGGTTTCAGGGTTTTGTAAACACATCCTTTTTCATTCATATTTATCAGAAACAGAGCCGCCAACCGTTGAAGTCTTCTAAGCCAGAGGTTATGAGATCGAGTGTCGGTCACGGCATACATAATACTCTTTCTGTGGGCTGATGAAGCATAAGTAAGATGCTAACCATTATTTCCTTGAAAGATGTAGGTACGATTTAGTTTTGAAAAGAATTTAGATCTCTTCAAAGAAACATGAAGTTTCATTGAGATCCTATCACGGAAAAAAAGTCTACTAGTTGTTATAAAAATTCGTATGGTTGCCTCTTCCATGCCAATGATTTTCAATTCAACGTACCGTTTTACTTGATCAACATCGATATACACGAACAAATCAGCGTTACTGTAAAGTTGTTTTGGCTATCGAGGATTTCTCATCTGCTCATCGTTAATATGGCTTACATATGGCGGATTTGGCTATTTTATTCAGATCAACTTTAAGATTCTAAAATTTAGTTTTAGAATGTCACAAAAACAGAAGATGGTGGAAGCTAGTTTTTGGAGGACACACATCAGAAGGCGAAAATGTAAATTTAATTTGTTGTATAAGTAGATTTGTTCTACTAACAGTTGTTTTCAGTTTCAAATTCATCCGCTTGGACATATAGGTTGCAGCGCGCATACTTTGATCCCGGTAGGCCGAAGCAAAGGGAAAAAACGATATTATCAGATTGTTTGCTTGATTGTATTTTCGGGTCAGAACCAAACAATTATATTTATGGTCCTGTATACGCGTAATATAACTGATAAATCTATATATTTTTCTCCGTGATAAGTGTGTGTGTTCGTTTTTATAAATCTATATTTCTCATAAACACTGAGATGAACAATAAATTAAAAATGTATTGTGGTAATAATTCTAAGCCTACAGGAAGTTGATTTATTTCGAACCATGTCAAAAACGGGCGGATAAGCTATGCTGCCTACTCTAATCCAATGAAAACGGGCTCGATGCACGGGTAGTCATCTTGTAAACACCTCTTGCTCCGGTGCCTTGATTCGATGGCTCCCCTCCCATGCGACGAGTGGGCCGATCAATGACGCAGGTATCCTCCAGGACTTGATTAAAGTTTTGGCACGGAATTGATGTGAATCCGCCGGAAATGATCGATTCGGCCAGTAGAAAGATGGCTCGTGCATGGGCACAGTTTCCGGTAAGGTCGATTCCACATCCTGGCTGAGGTCCAATACCGTTCGGATAAAACGCTGCCTGTCCCAGTGGAAGATCGAATCCGTTGTTTCCAACATTGGTGTGGATCGATTCGACGTATTGGGCATCCCATTGGTTCAAACGATCGCTGCTTGTGTAGTCGAAAAGTTCGTACGAAGCATCCAGGCCATAGATGGTGTTTATACGCATAAACTGGAAAAAGCCAACGCTACCGGCAATGTGAGCTCCCAGGTTATGTCCTGCTATGTAGATACTGTTGTGGGCAATTCCTCCAGCAGATACCAGGAAATTGATGAACGAAGATATAACTCCAGCAACAGCAACAATTCTGCCTCGGGCCAATCGATACAGCAATGTGTTTGCACCTTCTTCCCAATCGACCACAATCACGTTGAATTCACCTCGAGTCAACCAGGCATTCGTCAGAACCGTATTGACATCCGACAGGCGACTTTGGCTCCATCCATGGATGATGATCCTGGTAGGATTGGCCGAATTGAAGTTTGAAGCCTGGAGGGAAGCGGCATCGTCCAATACTATCTCCTGCCCAACAGTTGGATTCGCTCGTGTAAACAAATGGAAGGTCGTTACTTCAGCTGCAACGAATTGTTTTTCCGGTTCGATCGGGTTGGAGTATTGCGTATCGTCCAGGTGCACGTTTCCATTGCCGTCTCGTACCAAACTCCAACGTTTCTGCTCAATAGGACTCGTAAAAGCTGCAAAAATATCCAAAAACTTACAAAATTACAAACCAACTAACCTAACCCAACTAATCGTACCGGCAACGGCTAATCCAAGAAGAACAACTAAACTCGGGACCTTCCTCATCTCGATACGACAGCTCTAGACGTCAGTGAAAAAAACCAAGATTGTTCGGCGGCTTAAATATTGAAACCATCAAAATTGGCGCACTTTCTGTTATCGAACAATCTGCTACTATCAAAAAGATTCCAGATACGGGATTGAACACCTGGCACAAGTTTAGGCTTATGAGCATTGAACATCTGCTACGTCTACAGTACTTTGAAAGCATATTGCAGTTCTTTTTTAAAATTTTGTATGCTTGAAGCTTAAATTTATACATATATTTATGTAAATTGCAGTTACAGGTCACTCTAGTGAGGAAATGTATGATTTTAAAATGTTTTTTTTTTTCTAACATATTAAAAACGTTAAATCTCGAAGAAACAATATATATCTATGACTTAAAAAAGTAATTTAAGCAAATGATCCGCTTTATAAAAAATCACAATGTGTGTATTCGTTCTTCATGCTGTTTAACATAAGATTTCTCCACAGTACGGAAACTCAGTTCCTTGAGAAATGGGACACTTTGTTCTGCTTACAGCTAAATCTAATATATAAGGCTATGATTATTTAGAATCCGGGCACTTAATTTCGCGGATAGCTACATTCCTAGGGTTCGGATGTGTAAAACTTTGGCAGCGTTGTGTTGGTTATGAAAAGTGCTATCACGTCTACTTTTTCAGATGCTTAACACGTTCGAGACCGATTGCACACCGTGTGTGCAATGGAATTTTTGTGCCTTTGTCAGAACAATCTTTAATTGTGAGTTTACTATTGCTCGGAAAAATAATATTCTCATACCAATGGAATCCGCAAATGTTAGGCAAAATGTATTAGGAAATGGTTTTGATGAAAATCAAACGACAAAAAAGTTATCTAAGAGTAAAGTACTATGAGTTCGAATGTCGTGAAAAGGCCTCCGTCTCGAATGGGTTAAGTTTACGTGTTTAGTATATTTATTTATTGATGATCCTCGGCTAAAGCCTTTTATCTGAATTCAAACTTAAAAATTAACATCGACCATACTTTTAATTTTATGTAAAACACTTCTGGTTTGTTTCTCGCGTAATTCTGTATTCTGTTTAAAAGCTGAAATGGCCTTACGGTGCGTAGACGTGCGTAGACGTGCGTACTACGTTCTTCGTTGGGGAATATTTGTGAAAGCATGTACGGCGGATAAAAACTTCCACTTATCAAATCCTTGAAAAATAAAGCATCGTTTGACCTGATGCGATTTTCTAGCGAATCCAATCCGACCAGCATGCACAGGGCCTGGGGCTCCGGCATTTCCTCTTGCCATCCAAGATTTCTCTGTGCCTATTTGAGAAATTTTTTTTAAACTCTTTACAATCTGTTAACGTGGACATTATAGTAGCATTGCTAAACAATACTGGCGTACTCGATTGTGGTCCGAACTAATCCAACGTAAACTGAGACGATTGTGTAAGGGTCATTCAATTCATGGCAGACTCTACTGACCATTCCAACATAGAGTTAGCTTTGACTACTACCTGTTCTATGTGTTTCGTAAAATTCAGTTCTTTGTTTAACAATCTTAACCTTCCAGAGCCGTTCGTAAAATATCCGTTTTGGGAAAATTTGAGTTGTAGTTTGATTTCGTTCTCGTGGCTGTAAATGTTAACCGATTTTGATGATATTATATTCATTATGTAGGAGGTAATTTATTACAATTACTCAACATTTCAAAATAAAGTCGATAAGTATTACCAGGTTCAGAAACTGGCTCAGAAAGAAAAAAGTCCGAAAAATCTATTTTATTTTTAAAATACTCATAACTTCTGACAGCTTTTCTATATTAAAGTGTTTGATTGATGTTTGAAATCGTCAAGAATCAATCTATCCAACAATGTATAGATATGTTGGGGTCCAATAAAAGTTTTGACTGCTATCTCAGACTCAGATCTCAGATCCGCCTTTCGATTTTTTTGTCCTTGAGCTTAACCACTCGCTGCAGAAGCTCAAGGCACATATTCTAAAAAGACCGCAGGTGGTTTTTGTAGTATTTTATCCCAGGACTTAACTAGATGGCGCTTCAGAACTTCCAACCCGTCATGTTTTGTGGAGAAGACTTCGGGCTTCTGTATACGCTAGAAGCCAAGTCCATAGGATTCAGGTCCGGCGAACTCCCCGACCACTCCGTACTCGAAATTAGCCCTAAAAAAAATCCCAAAATCCAAAATTGGGACCTCTTTCCTTCGTAAGCCAATGCGAAGTTCTGTTGGAAAACCACCAACCAAAACCAAAATTAGGACGTGTCCACAGTTCGAGAACATGCCGTAGAACTATTTGAGATACGTAAATTGATTGATCTACACCTCTATAGGGTGTTCGGTTGATCTTCACCAGGAAAGTACGGGCGATTCCGACCCAGACCTTTAATAAGACAGATTTCTGTCGTCTTGTGGCCTTTAATACGATTGCATAGGTTCGTGATCTTTCTGGCAATCAAATTCTGTAGTTCTGTTTTTTCACGAACCGAAGTACGGCGACGAATTCATTGGCAGAAAACACGATATTCTCCAAATTTGTGCATCATGTGCAGACCGCGTAAGCTGCGCCTTCACCCTTTCTACCCGCTCTTGCTTCTGTTCAAACGAGAGGTCTTGAAATCTTAGGATCTTGTAAGGCTGGGCCTAAAGATCATCTTCAAAGATCCGACGGCGGTTTTGATCCGGTGTATTAAAATCTATCGCCAATTTAGTGTTACTACGCCAAGAAATTCTCTCAGGGTGCATCTTGATGATCTTCACCATGGTAGGTGTCGCCACTGTAGCTTGACGACATCCAGTTTTGGCTTTGCTTAGCTGTATTTCATGCACCAATGTACCGATTTTCAAAATTTTATTTTTTTGTCGTTAATTTGATCAATATTTTCATAGAACATACTTGGTCTGTCAAAATTCCCAGTTCTTCAGTATATTGGAATGATGATAAAGAGGTTTGAAATGTGCGCTTTGGGTCATATTGACCCGAACAGCTTCGGAAGGTTAATGTGATAATACATATTTAATCAGATATGATCTCTTGAGTTAGAAAAAACGAACTGCAGTTATTTATCAATTTTATATTTTATAAGGCAGAAATATAGCTTGTTTTAAACAATAAATAAACAAGATTTTTTTTGTTCCCAAACTGCTACAGACATATTATTAATTAAAATGAAAAAAGGGGCCCCCATAGAAAAATTGTTTCGGGCCACCCGATGGCTTAATCCGGCCTTGGGTAGAAGGTTTACGAAAGACCAGTCAAAAAGATTGTCCAAATCCGCGTTCATTTCAAAAGCAACTTGTGAATGGTTATATTTACCTGTGTTACTTAAGTATACTTGAACGGAAAACAAATGAATATTGCAGTTATCAAGAACTGATGGAAGATGATCAATGAAAATAACAGAGGACCTAGATCCTTGGGGAACTTCAGGGCTAGTGAACGGTAGACAACGTGCAACTCGAGACCCCTTACAACCAACCTTCGGGTAGTGGTCATATCACCTCTCGTCTGCAACTTCGATTCTCTACCTCCCCGTGGTGCTAGCTGGGGTGCGAGCAACCTTAGCGGAGATCGGGTACCCAACCCCGGTGGATGCTTTGGTCGCATGCAGAATGAGTCAGGGGCAGGCTTCCGAAAAGTACAGCTTTGCTATGACAGCTTTTTTTCTTGCCAAACAAACTGTCTCGGTTTTCCTTACCACTCGGTTCGCTGCTGTACCGTCGGTAACGAATCGTAATGCTTCGGCTACATCGCACACGTGCGAGAACCCAGGCTGTATCTGAACAATCTGCTCAAAGCATGCGTTGCCGAAAGTGTTGTGCTTTAAGCTGTAGCGAACCCAACCGACAGTTCGGTTATCATCCCTTCATGCCTCCTGTTTCGAAAATAATTTCATCCTAACTGTCGGCTGCAGGGCTTGACATTTTTTGCAGGACTGTCACGGGTGACTGTCGTGCCCATACCGTACCCATGCCCGATCGTATGCGCTGCTGCTCGGTTTCGAATAGATTGAACGAGCCATCTATTCGCACCGAGCAGCAGCATACGATCGGCGCGTAACGCGATATGTGGTGCCGGTGCAGGTTAGACGAAAAGGGGAGGGGAGGGGAGGGTGATTGGGGTGATCACCACCCGCAGTAGCTTCAAGCAAAAGGAAAATACGTTCGTTCGAAATCAACTCAGCCCGAGCGAATCTCGGCTACAGTCGGACGGAGTAAGTAGTACTGTCGTGCGAAATTCAACGCATTGAAAACTATCACGAAGATTTTCCCAAAACTGTCACGAAGCTTAACCCTCCAAAGCCGTTCGGGTCAATATGACCCGAAGCGTACATTTCAAACATCTTTATCATCATTCCAATATACTGATGTACTGGTAGTTTTGACAGACCAAGTATGTTCTATGAAAATAATAATCAAATTAACGCCAAAAAATTAAAATTTGAGTTTTTAAAATCAGTTAATTGAGAAATGAAATACAGCTAAGCAAAGCCAAAACTGGATGACGTTTTTTTAAAGCAAGACTTTTTTCTACCGGAAGATCTGTCATAGCGTTAAAAACTTTCATTGGACCCCAACATATCTATACATTGTCGGATAGATGGATTCTTGACAATTTCAAACATCAATGAAATAATTAAATACAGAAAAGCTGTCAGAGTTATGAGTATTTTAAAAATAAAATTGATTTTTCGAACTTTTTACTTTCTGAGCCAGTTTCTGATAACCTGGTAATATATATCGACTTTATTTTGAAATGTTTAGTAATTAGAATAAATTACCTACACAATGAATATAATATCATTAAAATCGGTTAACATTTACAGCCAGGAGAACGAAATCAAATTACAACTCATATTTCCCCGAAACGGATATTTAGCGAACGGCTTTGGAAGGTTAAAAAAATTCATACCCACGAACAAACTCTCGCATGAGGTAAAATAAGCCATCACTGTACATCGCACGACCGCTCCTTTTAAAACTGTCGGGGAAGAAATATTCGGGAAGCTTTCATCGAGGTGCATGTGCGACATTCGCAAGAATACTGTCGTTCGCCAGTACTTTTCGGAAGCCTGAGGTGAACGCTCGTGAAAGCCAAAAAGGTAATCTCTTCGAGGTGAAACTCACCTCACAGCGAGGTAAAATTGACCTGAATCGAGGTTGGAAAAAAGGTACAATTCACCGAGAAAAAAGGTGAATCCAAAAAAGGTAAATCTTACCTCGTAGCGAGGTGATGTTTACCTGAATTGAGCTCAATGAAAAAGTATAATTCACCTAGAAAAAAAGGTAAATCCAAATAAGATAAAACTTACCTCGTAGCGAGGTGGAATTGACCTGGATTGAGCTAAACAAAGCGGTACAATCATCTCGAACAAAAGAACTATTTGCCGAATCCGTTTATTGAGGTTAAGCTGTTTTGTAGTTCAGAAGGGAAGTTTTGTTTCGTGCCATTATGGAAAAAATCGGAACAGAATGGTAAGTGTTTTCTTAGCTATTATTTGGTTGTGCTGGTTCTCATCATAATAATTTTCTTTTATTTCAGATCAGCCCAGCTTCGAGGTGTATTCCACGTCATCCGCCAGATATCATTCCGGAAAAGTCGAACCTGACTGGATAAGTCGCCATTATGGCGCGGAAGAACGCGAAGCCGAATTGCCACGAGCCTGGCGAAAAAAGGACTTACCTCAATAATTTTTTAAACAAGGTGATATATTTAAATAATGATATAATGAATTGTCCCTATTTATTTTTAAAATAAATATAAATTTTTGAATGAATTTTGTTTTCATTTTTATTAAAGAAACCAACCAAACCAACTAGCATTTACCTTTCAAATCAGTGAATTGGTAAACGATATTATTTACTATTTTGCTAGGTGAATGCGAAAAAGGTAAAATTTACCTTTTTGATAGGTGAATTGAAAAAAAGGCTAAATTTACCATTTTGCTAGGTGAATGAAAAAAAGGTAAAATTTACCTCGGAAGAGGGGTGGAAAAAAATCACCTCGCAAAAAGGTAAATTTTACCTTTTTTTTATTTTCCGTGTATTTTTTGTTCGCCGGTGTATCTAATTTCTCGGCTCCAGCTGAGTCTCTCGAGTCAGTGGAGTTTGAAGTCATCGTCAGGAATCATCATAATCGTAGCTAGATGATGCGACAGACGTGAGTCCAGAACGAGCGATTCTTGATACCAGTAATATGGTAAACGACACGGGTTAAAATTGGTGGTGTGATGACTCCTGCATTACAGGGAAATGTCGGATCTTGAGTCGCAAATGGCGAAAAGTTGCGCTCGCATAGCGATCAAGACCGTTAACGTATCGCATACATGCGTTCAAGGCTATCAACACACGATGAAATTGGGAAATTTTGGCGCTTGAAAATGTAAAACAAATAAAGATGAAATATGGTAGTAAAAAGGTTTTGAAGAGTTTTAATTCCGTTGGTAGAGGAATCTAAGTGTCTTGTACTTATATTCAAGCTTTTGAGCGTGGAGTAGATTTTCGAAAACTGCTGCTTGATTTGTGAGCCCCAACAAGATTGGTTTAAAAAATGTTACATCGAATAAGCAGCGGCTAGACCAGCCAAGGCAAGGTACTCTAAGAGTACGGAACCTCAGGGCCGGCTGGCTACAGGGTAACCAAGGACTTTACGGATAAAATACAACAAACCGGAAATTTCATGTTAATTGTGGTTTTATTGATGTTTTTATGTGGCGTGTTGTCTGTGTGTACAATAAACAATTTCTGTCTGTAAAGTGGCGTGTAAACTCTCACAAACCGACCGTGGGTTTGCTGCTGGTGGTGCTGCGTTGCGACGTCGTGGTTCCGAAAATCCAGTTTCGGAAGCAGAAGGGCCGTCGATATATTGGCACATCGACGGAGTGCCGAAACTGTCGGCGCCAGCGGGCGTTGCTGGACTCAGTTATTGCAGGCGTCTTCCTTCGTTGGCTATTAATCGGCCTGCCCACGAGAGTGCCCCGTATCCGGACAGGCCGAAAAGGGAAGTACTCCTTAATAATTAGGGATCCGCAGAACCCGAGGACGAAGATGCTGGTCCTTTACGTATTAGGCGCGAGACCACAAAGGGTCTGCAGGCCGAGCCGTGACGAAGACAATCCGGTATCCGGGTGAATTCCGTGGACTTTCACAAACACTTTACAGGAACTTGACTTCACACACAGACGCCTGGTACAGAAGAGAACGAATTTTCTGGAAGCGAGCTTCCTTTTTGCCTTCCAATTTCTCTTTTCTTTCCTCCTTTTCCTACTCTGTGAATGGGCGATGGAATCGAAAAGTTATTCTTTCTCTCCTTAAGAAAAACCCTTTAGAACTGTCAAAAGTTGGGTGAAATTATAGCTGCATCCCACTTGCACTGATGCAAAACCATCACCCAAATTCGTCAGCGCTTCCATCGCCTATTGACAGCCGCCAGCAGGAAAATGTAGCCTACTGTGGTGGTATCTTGTTGTGAGACTAGACAAGGAACATGAATTTTCTAGAGCTAAACATACAAAACTACAAAATGAAAACAAAAATCAAACGATTTGTAACCAACCGGTTACAAAAATGACTCCAGGATTGTTTACCTTTTTAGTATAATGGATGTCATCACCATTTAAGAGAAAAGAAGAAGGCTCAATTTCAACCTTATTTCGGGAAAAGAGAATGGCTTTGCTTTTGGCTGAATTGATAGGTAGAAGGTTCATGAGGGACTAGTTAAAAAGATTGTCCAAATCCGCGTCCAATTTAAAAGCAACTTGTGAACGGTTATGTATATCCACCTGCGTTACATAAGTACACTTGAATGTCATCGGCAAACAAATGAATATTGCAGTTATCACGAACTGATGGAAGATGATTAATAAAAAATTAAAATAACAGAGGGCCTAGAAAAGATCATTGAGGATCTCCATTAGAAATTGTGGTAAACTTTTATAGGATGTTATCTTGAAAAAAACGCTACCATCGAAATAGGACTTCACCAGATTGACTAAGGGTGAACTAAAATTGAAATATGATACAAGCTCCTCGTAAAGATTTGAATGTGAAACTTGTACAAACGCTTTTGAATAATGAATTAGCAGTAGGGTTGCGACTCTTTTTTGATCGATACACCTGGCACATTATCGTGAATTTTGATGAGTGCTGTTTCGGTACTATAATTTGAGCGGTATTCTGATTGAAATTCTTTGACCCTTCAATTCAGAATTTCTTCACTTATTTAAAAGTAAATAACTGATGTCAGAACAACTGCAATCTTGAAAAGATTGGGAAATGAGCATTTTTGTTTGCTTCAAACGAAAGTACTTTCCTGTGATTTATGGGTAGCTGTTCGAAATATCTATCTTTGATTAAAAAAAAAACCCCAACATGCCCTTTACGACTTGAAAAAAGAAACGAATATGTCCGTCCACCCGCACACCATTACTCATTGTGGGGGCAGTGAAAAATCAACCGATAAATGAAAACAGCCGATTCGCAACGACAAATCAAAACAACGCGAAACCTAATAAGCGCTTTGCCCGCTTTTTCCTCCTTCCAAGCTCCATTCGCTTTTCTCCAATTGATCGGAATAGAGATAAGAAATTTCCCAGAAGTTTCCCAGAGATCTAACGAGTTTTCTCCCCGAAAACCCAACTGCTCGATTGAGAGACTACACACTTAATTGGTTGATCATGGGTCTGGCACCGAATTTTCTTCCCAAAAGATCTGATTCTTGAGGAAAAATCTCTCAGATCAGATCCCGAGAAAAGCTAGCGCCAAGCCAGATTTTCCCGGGAGAGACTCACAGCGAATGGTGATCTCCGTTTCCTCGAGAACGCAGTCTGATTAATACGGTCGAGAAAGTTAGTCGCACACGCAAATTGGGTCAACGGATTGAAGTTTGAACCGAAATTAGAAAAAAGAATAACCGTTTCAGGGTGAAATCGAAGGCGAACGGCAGTAAATCTACTAGTGAAGATAAGTAGGTAATCGAGTAACTTCACCAAATAAGAGCATTTTCGAGGGAAGAAAATTGCTCCAAAGTGCCTTTTTTATGAAAAATCCGTTTGAAGTGAAGATTTATTTTTCAATGGTGAGGCCTGTAGTGAAAGATTACGTAAGCAATTTTCAGTTCAGTGATCGAGAAAACCACGCGGTCGGATGGGCCTTCTGATGTATGTACAAAAGAAAATTCTTTGATCCAGCAGCAAGTTGAAAACCCCAAATCAATTAAAAAAAACCTTAACAGCCTCTCAATCGAACGTCAGCGGGTGTGACGACCAAACAGATGATCGAAGAAAGGTGATTGTTATTTGACGACGCGGTCGATCGTCGTCGCCATCCGCGGTTTTTCGCACGATTTTTCCCCAGATTTGGGCTGGCACGTATCGAAAACGATGGTTTCGGGGAGACAATTTTGAGACGAAAAGCGGGAACACCAAAATTCAAGAAGGGAAAAAGATAATAATAGCACATTTTTGCTGTCGCGACCACATTTTCCGAACAGGCAGCAGCGCTCCTTCTGCTGGTTTATTTCGACTTGGAAGTGAGAAAACTCGGAGGGAAAACGGCACTTTTCTTTTATTTATTTTTCCTAGACCTTTTGCCTAGACACTCTAAACCTAAACACTCACCTAAAGAACTAACTTTGCTGCTCAACTAAGCCGCAGAGAAAGAGTGTTGTTATTGTTGTTCAAGTTAAGTCGAGTCAAGTCGTTTTCCCGTCGCTCCCACTTTTGTCACCTACATTTGCGCACCGATATGCTTTTCAATTTTGTCACACTGTGTTCACTGGGCCAGTGTTTATAATTAGTGACGAAAGAAAATTGTGCAGTTTTCTTAGTTTTTTCTCGTATTGTTCTGTTGTCGTGCGGGACTGTGTCAGGAAAATATGTATACTTTTGTTGTAACAAGACGCGGTTTAAGCTTAAGGTTTGCTTAGAAGATTAATCACTCGGGCACACTAGGATCGAAGTTAATATTTTATGAGATTTTTTTAAAGATTTCACTAACAAAAAAAATTTTTTAGAGAATTACCCATATTAAACCCAAAGGTGATGCAAACATAAAAAATCTCTATTCGTTTACCTTTTTGCTTTGCCATTTAGAAACTGTCTCTTCATATAAAAACAATGTTAGTCCAGCTTATGTTACAAGTTCATTTCTTAAATTTTCGCTGTGCGAATGAGAACTTCATACAGAGTGACGTAAATGAAGTTTGATGAAAACCAATTATTTTGAAAGATCGTTATTACAACCATCACAAATTTAAAATGGTCTTCCATTTACGCTAGGGTGGCAGCCAGATGGGTCATGTGGAATTTCGAAAGCCGACCATATAAGTTAACTAGATTGGCTCAAAAAACTGCCCTGTGCAAAATTTCAGCTCAACCGGACTCGACTTAGGGGTGCCTCAAAGTCGTCAAATTTTCGATTTTTTGACTCCCAAAAATTTGAAAATCTAAATTATAATTTCGATGCTAAATGACTACAGAATGCATTTTAAGTCACTTAAAATAAAAATTAAAATTTTTATTTTTCCGATTTTTTTTTCATCTTTTTAACTAGAAAACTTGCTCTTTGTGGGGATTTTTTTTTATTATCTGACAATTTGCGCCGAAGGTCTTAAGATTTTCCTCAAAATTAAAAGTTTGATTCATTTTTACGACTTAAAAAGGTATTTTTTCAGAATCCTAAAATTAGTATTTTTCGAGCTAGATTATTATGTTATTATGTTATTCTTCAACGAAAATCATAGAATAGCACATCCAAACGCATTTAAATTTTATGTTTTTCAAATCAAATACTTCGAAATTTTTGAACATAAAAAAATTAATATATAAAAATGAATTGGACTATATACGTTTGTTGGTTTGTTTGTTTGTTTGCACCTTATACAAATCCACACCGCTTAACCGACCATCTAGCAGACTTCACGTGCACGGGCTAGCAAATCAAAACCTGCTAATGATTGAAAATTTAAAGCGCAAATTTTGGCGAGTATTTTTTTCCATCAACTATTCAAAGCACGTGGTACCAGTACGAGATATTTGGATGCAATAATGATCGTACATTTTGGTTTGATAAATACATACAACTAGCCTGTTATGAATATTGAATTGAATTGAAGTGGTTTTCTAAGTGCTCCCTACCGCCGCTGAGGGCTTCTAGAGTTTATAAGAATATTCAGTGAACTGGAAAGTGAACAGTGAATTGACTTTCTCCGCTGAATAGCTAATTGGACTGAGTGCCGAAAACTGATAAACCGATTTTCATAAATTCAGCTTTTAAGAAACAACCATTTTCATATTTTTCGAATTCCTCTTAGAAAAAGAAAAATAAATTAGATTCAAAGTTATAAGTCGAGGGCTACGATTTCAAAATTGGTGAGATAATTAAATATTAGGTTTTTAGTTTTATACAATTCGTAACTTTTGAGTTATTGTTGGTCATCCATGGGTTCAATTCTACCATCCAAATTTGAGAAAACTTATTGTTGAATCATGTTGTACTGCGAATTCACACAAATAATATTTAAGAATCTTTACTTTGGTCACTCTTCACGATAATCAATGGGATAATTGTGTCCAAGAAAAGAAAAATTTAAACAGAACTCAAAAACCTTTTTCAGAACATTTTAAAATGGGCGATTTTTCAGTTCCAAGATGATTTGTTCTTGATAACTTTAAAAACTATTAGTGGAACTTTTAACATTTAACAAAAACTAATCATAAAACAGTGTGAAATTAAATAGTGAAAAAAACACACATAAAATTTAAAACATGCAAAGTAAGCCTTCAACAAGGTTCGGAAATCTTTTAGAAATTTCTAATCAAATAAAACTTGAAAATACCATTGCACGAGGAGATCATCCATCTTGAAAGGTGGGATAATCTCCGAAAGAGATTTTCATTAGATGGGGGATGGAAAAGATAAAAAAAAAAGTTTTATCTTTTAAAGATAAAAAATATAGGGCCATTCTATTCAAGCTTCCTGAAAAATTGTGGGTAAAAATAATGTTTTTCGTGATAGAATACATTAGCATTCAAGGGTTTTTTTTTGAATTTCTATTAATTAAAACTAACTATTAGTGCGAGTTGAATATTACACGCCTGAAAAATTATGCAACGTGTAATATGAAAGTAATGTAAATTTCAAAGCCACTGAATTTACGAAAAATATCCTATTGGAATTTGTTTTGTTTACTTTTTAAATAATACGATTCAATGGAGTTTTTTCATCTTTTTATTAACAAAACAATCTTTAAATAATGAACTTCGTTTGTTTTATTAATCTTCAAAAAAAAAATTGTCTTACACATTAATTATTTTAAAATTAACTTTCACTTTCTTTCGAAGTACAAGCAGAGTAACGTGGACCTCTTCCAGAACAACTTCCGCTGTCGCTGCTTCTTAAAAAAATCCGGAACAAACGAAATCGATGACAGCTTCAACAAATTACTTTGGCTCACGACTTGACTGAACACTTTGTATACACTTGTGTGTTCCTGTTTTTAACAGGTTTTATTTTTACATGACATTATCGCGTTCAGTTTAATGTAATACAGGGCCGTAGGAAGAACCGGCTCATGGGGATTTGACGACAAATTTTTCCCAAGAACATTTTTGCTTAAACAATGCCTACACAAGTGAAAAATTGTATATGTACTTAGTGCAAATTATTCAGATTAAAGTTATTTTGCATTAAACTGAGTTTAGTTTTGAAAATAAGTCCTAGGAGAAGCCAATTTTGTTCATGAAGCTTTCAAAAATATGGGTACTTGTGATATAACTCAGTTGATAAATCAGTTGCCTCCTGAGCTGATTTCATTGAGTTCGAGTTCAAGAGTAAACATCGATCACAGTTGTTCCAGATAGGTTTTTCAATATCTGGTGCGCCAACTGCATCGATAATCGAAACAAAAAAAAGGATTTTGAACTTTCATTCTGTAAATTTATTTTTCGGCATATCGGTGAAAAGTAGTTATGAAATTGATAAAGATGGATAGAGAAGTGAGAAGAAAATTTACAGATGTTGAAAAGAGCGAAAGAGCATTTTTGCGAGGAAACTTATTAACGTACACCATACTTTACCCTGCAACATTTCATTATTTAGGAGAAGTAGTACCGGGATAGAGGTGGCACTACCTTAACCTATACAATGAAATCTGGTTGGTCCGAAGTCTACATGTGGTGAACACGTATACTCCGGACGGGCCCGTCCGGAGTATACGTGTTCACCACATGTAGACTTCGGACCAACCAGATTTCATTGTATAGGTTAAGGTAGTGCCACCTCTATCCCGGTACTACTTCTCCTAAATAATGAAATGTTGCAGGGTAAAGTATGGTGTACGTTAATAAGTTTCCTCGCAAAAATGCTCTTTCGCTCTTTTCAACATCTGTAAATTTTCTTCTCACTTCTCTATCCATCTTTATCAATTTCATAACTACTTTTCACCGATATGCCGAAAAATAAATTTACAAAATTAATTAACGGTGGTTAACTTATCTTAAAGAACTTTCATTCAGAATTTTTTTTGTTAACTCACTTACTTTAGTAAGCTAATTCTTCTGAACCATAAGCATAAACATTTCAAGCATTGGGTGAAAATGTATCAAATATTCAGAAATAAATGTAAAAAATAAGGTTTGCGGTTCAAATAAGGTTTTTTTACTACTCTTGTAAACTCAATTAAAATTTAAGACTTAGTTAGAACCTTTGATTTTGATGAATCTGCAATATATGTAAATTTTGAAAATCAAATTTTCCAGCTGCATTTTTATAAGGATAAAAAAACAAATTCAAAAATTATCATTTAATATTTAATACTAGCTGATCCCATACGAACTCCGTTTCGATTTCAATTTAGAATATGCCCTGAACAGTTTGAATGAATGTCAATTTACAGGCATTGTTCAGATGCAATTCCGAACACACACATATAGGATCTCAGTGAAACTTCATGTTTCTTTGAAGAGATCTAAATTCTACTTAAGACTACTTACATCTTTCAAGGATATAATGGCTAGCATCTTATTAATGCTAACACCACCAACCCACAGAAAGAGTACTATGTATGCCGTGACCGAGACTCGATCTCATGACCTCTGGCTTAGAAGACTTGAACGCTATCCTCTAGGCCACAATCGTGCGGCAAGTAATTCCGAATGCTTTTTTAAGAAAATGCAAAAATGTTGAACACGTTATATGTACGATCAGTGATGGTAAATTTCGCCCGTCACGCTTGACCCGACTAATTTTGTTTCATCAAACGACTGGCACTGTTCTCAATTGACGGAGCCTCACTACTCGCATGACGGATAACGCACGACAACAATCAACATTTCTCCATCATCGATAGGCGAAGCTACTACACAAGGTCAAAATTTCTCTTGAGAGTGACTGGCAAATCTCTTCACACTTCGATCGGCTGCTGACGGCAGGTACAACTAATTGAACGACTTGCTGGCAGAGAGCAACAATAGCAATAAAAAACTGAAAACGAGCTTGCTGGCAGGAGCAACAATAATAATAAATGCGTTTCTTTTTCGTCATCGGTCGTTTGAATGCGATTGCTTGACTATGTCATTCTTTTAGCTTCAAATGACTGGGGAATGAATGACTGGCAAACGAAGTGACTGGTCGTTAAGGAACAGTCAATTGAGTTTGACGGACCAAGAGGCTTCACAGTCTCAGCTTCACGCCTCATGACGATGACTTTTGCCAAGCCTGTGTACGATCACTTTTTCTGTCGTTTTCTACTAAATTTGAAATCAGGATCAATTGACGGTGCCAAAACACCCCCGGTTATTAATTTTCGTTTCGATACGATACAAACTCACGTAATTATTGCAAAGCAAATTCCGCAACTAATAAGACACCCTTTTTTGTCATTTGATACACATATTGAAATCAGAAATCAAATGAACCTCCCAACCCCAATAAACCGTGAATAATTTTCGACTCGATCGTTGCAGATCGGCGGCCTCTTTTACGAACTTTTATCTCTGAAATCAATTACCGTTCCTTCAAAACTTCCGTGTGCAAATTTTCAAACCAATCCATTGCATAATAACGTCAATATCGCAAAAAAAACAATGAATAGTTAATATGGACGTCTTCTTTGGCCGACCCCTGACCCAAAATTGGAAAATTGGAATCAATTGTTCGTCCTTAATAATTTTTTGTGAGCAAATTTTCATTTCAATCCGATGTATAATAACGTCAATATCACAAAAAAATTGAAAAGATATCATATGGATGACCCCTTTTTGCCGGTCCCTTACACAAAATTTGATATTAACCTGAAATTGTTTGCACATCATTCAAAATTCTCGTGTACCAATTTTCTTCTGAATCCGATGTATAATATCATCAATATCGCAAAAATTGTGAATAGTTAATATGGACGACCCCTTTGACTGGCCTCTTATACAAAATTTTATACCGGCAATAGATTGCGTTTCCCTAAAAATATGTGAGCGGAAATTTTCTTCTCAATCCGATGAATAATAACGTCAATTTCCCAAAAATATTGAAAAATTGATATGGACGACCCCTTTTGCCGATCCCTTACACTAAATTTTATTCCTGGAATCCTTGATTGCTTGTCATTTGAAACTCTCGTGTACCAATTTTCATCTGAATCCGATGTATAATAACGCCAGTATTACAAAAATAGTGAACAGTGAATATGGACGACCCCTTTGGCTGGCCCCCTACCCAAATTTTGATAGCGGCAATCGATTGCCTGTCCCTAAAACCATCCGAGCGCAAATTTTTATCTCAATCCGATGTACACTAACGTCATTATCACAAAAATATTGAAAAGGTAATATGGACGACCCCTTTTGCCGGCCCCTGACTTCAAAATTCAATACCTGGAATCGATTTCTCATCTCTCAAAACCCCCATGTGCACATTTTCATCATGATTCGACGAAAAATAACGTGAAAAACGCGAAAACAATATTTGTCTTCTATGGACGACCCCCTTCAGAAGGGGTCAACCCAAATTCAGAAAACATTTTTCATCATTCCCGGTCCTAATGAGCACCCATGCTAAATTTTAGCTCTCTAGCACTTAAGACGACTGAGCCTATAGAGGACAAACAACACAGTAATTAAAGTTTTCAAAATCGATATCTAGATTTTTCAAAAAACAAATTCTTTGAAAAGAATTCAGATCTTATTTTTTATATGTGATTTTCACTAGGTTTGTGTTTCTAATCAGATTTTGATGAATTTAAAATTTTAATTTTGAATCTAGAATCGAAGTTATGAAACTCCAATCTCCTTCAATTTGAATCCCTGATGAAATTTTAACATCGAAATTTTAATATTGATCAAAAAACTTAAATTTGAGCTTAATCTGAATACAGACCCCGTTCGATTTTGGCAACATGCCCGTACATTTTGTGTTGCCAAAATCGAATGTTGCCAAAATCGAACGGTTTATTTTCTCATCTTTTTTTAAGTTATTTTTATAAAATAACTATGATTATTATCAAGAACGTTGTTTTCAGTAAATTTTCGACCATTTGTAGTAATTTTTTAATTTTTTCATCATGTTTTTGATGCATTTTGCACTTTTCTTGTTTTGTTTATAATATTTGTTTTCTTCTGTCATATTTGCTGTTTTTGTCATTCTTCATCATTTTTCAGTTGTTTTTGTCTTATCCAGTCTTTTATTTGAATTTGTTTTTTAACTTTTTGGATTTTTCATCTTTTTGTCATTTTTGAGTACTTCATAAAATTTTTAAAAATTTTTGGTTTTAATTGTTGTATTTAATCGCCATTTCAGAGCATAAAAACGTATTTATGATGTTTGTCTGAATTAAATTGGTCCTTTTATAACGAAAACTAAAAGGAAATGTTGTTTCCAAAAACCGTTCGATTTTGGCACATGTGCCAAAATCGGATGTTGCCAAAATCGAATGTTGCCAAAATCGAATGTTGCCAAAAACGAACGGGGTCTGTACAAACCTTGAATTTTAGTTCCAAGTCTTAATTTCGCATTTTGAACCCAAATTCTAAGCCTGAATCTAAATTCCGGATAAGAAATCCTATGAAATTGAAACAAAAACTGAAATTTGTATCAGAACCCTTGACCAGAAATCTTGTATTTGAATTTGAATTTATGGTTTTGAATATAATTTTTTTTCAATTATTTATTCGTAATTGAACTTGAAAATTTTTATAAAAATTGTGAATGACGCAATTTTTACATATTTTTAATTTCTGGACTCATGAAACTTTCTTATGATTCAACTCTGCACATAAATTGAGAATAAAAATTTCAGATTCCAATCTTAAAAGTGGTTTGAATTTCAAATATTTTTTTCATATTCCGAAATTCAGAGTTTTGAATATGAAAAATTCATCACATTTAAGATTGAAATGCAACACTTATGTTGGATCAAGTATCCGGACTTGGCAAATCCAGGCAATTTTATCCTGAAACCTTGCGAAATAAGGGCATATTATTTCAAGTTTTTCTTAAAAATCCGTCCTATATGCAGGCAAATTTCGGAATTATTCCTCTAAAATAAAGAAGAAAAAGACACGGAATACTGTTTTTTTATTTTTTCGAAAAACATCAGGCGATTCAGAATCATTACAAAAACCAGGCTTCCAAAAAATCGTTTATGTTTTTTGATAAAATTTTATTGAAAAAATAATTTGGAGACAAGATACATGATTCTAAGGACTCAATTGAAATTTTCGTTTGATTTTGCAAATAGAGTGAGAAAATCTGGTCCAAATCCGTACAATCTGGTAAGCTTAGTCTAACTTTATTGGGATTCAATATTTGGGACTCAATTACTACCAACAAGTGAGAAATTTTTTAAAAAACTGTGGTCCTGGAATGAGATTTCAAGGTTTTGGAGTCAAAATTGTTACACTATTGTTACTCTTGAATCATTTACGTAGTTGATCAAAATTTGATTAGAAAATTCAAATTTTATGTTTAGTACAAAATTTCACTGGGTATCTTCGAACCTTCATGGGGGGGGGGGTTTAACCCCCAAAAACCTCCCCGTTCCTACGGCCATGATGTAATATTATTTAAACTCCATGGCGTCGTACATTCCGTGTCGTGTAATTTCAGAAATTTCTAATTCAGTGCTGTTAAGAGTTTTGTGTGACCAGAAAAAAAAAGTAAAATTACATCATATATGATGTAACGAAAACGAAGCATCACTTATGGTGGAATTTTCAGAGCGAGTTGAATATTACACGTCTGTAAACTTCGAAAGACGTGTAAAATATGAAAATATGTAAAATTTTCAAGTCGTGTAATATTTAATTCGCACTGAAAATTCCGTCATATGTGATGCTTCTTTTTATTTACATCATATGTGATGTAAATTTACATCAAATAATCGCGTTCTGTGTCAAGTAATATTCGTGTCATTAAAATTCCGTGCTGTTACGGATTCAATAATTTTTAGTCTGTTATTTTACATTAATAAATCGCGTCTATATCATGTAATATTATAAATTTTCAATTTCAGTGTTATTAAGGATTCAGAGTTTTTTTGCTGTGTAGAACAATATTTACGTAAAAAATCATCGTCGGAGGCATTTGCAACTGATTCAAGGAATGTTTTGAGGTCGTGGCATGGAATTTCGATCCAATCTCTATTTCTTTTTTCCATTTAATGTTATTGCCAAGGTTCCATAAAATGTTGCTTGTTTTTCACAATTTTCAATTTAGTCTCCCCCCTCTCCCTCTTTCAAAATGTAGAGAGCTCATAAAAAAATTATTTGTGTCTAATAACGTCACATGCCACATTTAGCTCCATTTGTTTGATAAATTTTCAAGTTATGCGAAATGAAATATGAAAAAACTTGTCTTCTTTCCTACTCAGCCCTGAAAAAAGGGAGGGTCTAAAATTATTCGTACGCAAACAACCTCTATTGTAAAAGATGGTTCTTTTTTATTGATAAGTGCTAATCTTTTCCCCACCCACCAGCATTTCTAATAATCATACCGAGCGTTCAAGTAGGCGTTGCCTTGTAAGGACGATTTTCGCTTCAATTAAAAAGTTATTCGGAGTTCCTCTTCAGCCTCGAACGAGACCGGTCGCTTTTTGTGTTCGGTCTTCGTCCTCGACAAAGGTTATTGTTCTCTGAACTAAAAAGTGAGAAGTTGTAGTGGCGCGATCAGCCCATCGCCCGGTGAATCCTGACAATGTCTGTGTATCTGTGTATTGTTCTCGACGTTTTTGCGAAACTCGGTTACACAACTAAAATTATTTTTATCTCTAAAAAATGGTTTTCTTTACTTCATTATATATAAAAGAACGAAAAAAAAACAAAATTGTTTAAAATTTCCTTCTTCATAGTACATATCATAAAAATGATCACTCCAAGAACCGTATCCATTTGGCTTGCTAGCAACATCTAGCAACATCAAGATGATCGTAAACATGACGTCAAATTATAAATGACGTCATAGACACGAAGAAAGAAATTACAGCCCTCACTCCCACTCAGATTTGCTGTCGTCATGACGGAAAACTGTGAGGGAGGAAGAAGAAAGCTTTTTTAAACCAATTATTTTAATTTATTTAATAATTTTTATTTTTATTTTGTAGCGGACAGTTTACAACCGAACCAGTTTAATAATTTTTGGAGCCGAAGTTTAAATTCATAAAACCTTAATATGGTTTTCACCAAGGGCTACAACCTCGAAATTATTTAGAATAATCAATCATTGAAACTTCCTTCCCACATCGTATGGTACGATAGCGATTGTAACTTCGATACTTCGCCCAACGCTAGCAAAAGGTTGCTATGAGAAGGAGAAAACGACGTAAGGGACGCGTGCGGACAAAGCACGCCATCTCAATTTCCTTCATGCTGCTCGTGTTATTAAATATGAATTGACAAAAATTACAAAATTACAAAAATGACAAAATTGATAAAAATGACAAAAACCACGATAATGACAAAAATAGCAAAATTTCATCACTTGTCACTATTGTCATTTATATGAATTTTGCCAATTTTATCAACTTTAACTAGTTGATCAGTTTTATCAATTTTGTAAATTTTGTCGGTTTTATCAGTTTTGTTTTATTTTATTTTTTCAATTTTGATCATTTTATCAAATTAGACAATTTTTTCACCTTTGTCGATTTCGTTGATTGGATTGATTTTGCATATTTTGTCAATTTGATAAATTTCTAAAAAAACGATGTCGCCAAATTTGTCAATTTGGTTATTTTCAACTATATTTTTTTTAAATTTTATCATTTTTTCATTTTTTTTTAATTTTTTTTTTCATTTTTTTTTTTCATTTTCTTTTCTTTTTTTTTTTCATTTTTTTTTTTCATTTTTTTTTTAATTTTTTTTTATTTTTTTTTTCATTTTTTTTAATTTGATTTTTTTATCATTTTATTCAATTTTGGCAATTTTCCCGAAATTGCTCGTTATGTCAATTAGTTCATTTTTAAACTTTTTAAATGTTTTTGATTTTTTCCACCTTGTCATTTTTACAAATTGTGATATTTTTGACAATTTAAGCTTTTTTTTGTCAATTTTGACTTCTGTTGATTTCTCCAATTTTAAAATTATAAAATTCGAAATATTCACATTTTCAAAACTGTCAAAATTTAAATATGTATATTTTATTCGACCGATTATTGTACCCATGTAGCATCGTATTTTACTCTAGAAATTGTAATTATACTCAATAATTTTTCAATATATTCGTTTTATTCATTTCAGTGGTTACTCAGAGCAGACGTTTTTCTATTCATTTTCGATTTACTACGTTCGAAATTTTTTGATCATAGGCTACAATCCAGTGTCAAGTGTATTAAATCGTATTTTAAGGAGTTAAAACCATTTTTTTTTTCAAAAGCTTAACACATCTCGGACCAAAACCGAGATATCTCGTTTTTTAACTTACCGTGAATGCCCTACACTCAGAAGCATAACTCAAATGTTATAAATTTAAACATTGAACTATATTCTACAAAACTGAACACGACGCTTTTAGTTACTCAGAAATACTAAATTTGTAAAACTTGGGCCAGAGTGTTTCTCGGCTTAAATTTTTTTGCGGTCTTAATGTGTTAAGAAGAATCATCTTAAGAATGAAAAAATGTACTGACACTGGTATATGGGCAAGATTGACCCCATACACGTGCCTTGTACGACACACATTGTTAATTTATTTGATTCATTATCAGCGCCATCATTCACAGAGTTGTTTGCTGGCAAAACCGATGCTATACCCGTAACGTGTGACGTTGATAAATAACAAACAACACAGCACAAGCCCAGAATATCCCGTATCCCGCCGTATGCTTAAAATTTATTGAAGTTCGGTTCTAAAAATACAGCGCATTTGAATTTTGGGCAAATTTCTGTCCGTTTGGTTCAGATTTTGACGAGTCGACCCAAAACACAACACAACAATTGGTGTGAGACAAAAAGTGATGCTACCACAAAATGGCGTTCAACAGAAACGTTCCGTCCCAACTTACGTTTGCCGGTAGGCAAACATGTCAATGCTCTCTTTCCCCAGACTGACTGAAAAAAAATCAGCATCAGCTTAATTTGTTGGGGAGTTATTTTCTGCTGATTGAATACACCTGACAGTTTTTCACCGTTGAATGATCTTCTCGTATGGTTTTTCCTTCGATAATGAAAACTTGAAGAGAAGACGATCATTCTATTAAAATATATCAACAGCTATTCATTCATTCAAGCAAAAAAAACAGTCTGAAACGTTCAAGAAAAGTTCAATGACGAAATATTTGGCAAACAAACTAAAATTTTGACTAGCATTTGAAAAATTTAATCGCAAAAAAGAGACAAGTGCAGAGAAGCAATTTTTGATATGCAGTTCAAAATCTCACATTGACGTTTTCGAGAATCGATTTGCCATCGATTAAAATTTGAAATATTGAGACTATTGAATAAGGAACTACTGTGCCCACCTGTATTTCAAATTTTTGGCAACATTGATTTAGCCACACCAATTTCCACATACGAAATTTTATTGTATGAAAAAAAATGCAAGTCAAGGCGGTAAAACACGAAAAAACGATCACGCGAACGGTCAAGAAAGATAAACCCAACTGTAACATTTCGAGTAGGTATACACATATTAAAAATAGACCCCCTGAGTCCGAGGGCATTGCCTCGAGTTTGGTTTTTTGATGTGTGGATTTTGTACACGACAAACACCGAAACCCATCAGCGACTGTTCAGAATTTTTTTTCCTTAGAGTATTTACATCTGAAACGTATTAGTTGTTGGGGAGAAATTTTCCGATTTGGCATATGTGGGCAGAAGAAAAAATGTAAATCCAACGTTATGTGGTTTTAACCTTCCCAGCTGATCGAGCCGGATCAACGAAACTAGACTAGCGGAATAGCGTGATGGGCGAAGGTGAATCACATGTGCGAGGGTTTTCTGCTTGAACTTCACCTTAGGTTACACGATTTCAAGAGGTTGTTTCCACTTTAAGTTAATTTAAGATGGCCTTCCGGGGGATCGCCGAATATTTTTTGGGGAAATAAAACTCTTGTACTCAAATTTGAAAATTGTAATGCAGATGTTCAGATTTTTAGGTACAGTTTTTGGAACAAGATTAAAAAATAAAATTACAATGATCAGTTAAGTTTAGTTTTTTTTTTTTTCAAACTTACCAGACTGTGAAGGTATTTCCAGGAAAAAATTTATGTCAATACAGGTTATAGATCTCAAAAACTTTTAAAACTGCTATCGAAAATCTTACTTTCTACATTTCCTTTACGGATTGTAAATGTACTGTTATTATTCTGAAATGTACCACTCAAACGGATTTTTCGGCAATTGGTAGCCATGTTTAGTTTTTTTTAAAGCCATAATAAAAATTGAACCATCTTTTTGCAGCTACATAAAACAACTCAGGCATGGCGAAGAAAGGGAAAGCGAAGAATGGGACTGGGAAGCCGGACGAACAACCTGCTGCAGTCGTACCGGAACAACAAGCCGCGGAGACTGCTCCTGTTGAAGAACCGGTAAAGCCCGCCGAGCAAGTGAAACCAGCTGAACCAAGCAAAGCGGAACCTGCCAAACCGGCCACCAACGAGAAGAAACCAGCATCCCCGAAGCAAAACACCAAAGCAGCACCGGCCGCTAAGCCGAAAGATGTCAAGATCAACGAAACACCGATTGTAACCAAGATTGCTGCAGCCCCGGTTCGAAATGGAGCAACGACTGCTGGTGAAACAACCGGTGCCGAAGCGACTGCTAGCGAAGCCGAGGGAGCTGGTGGAGATGCAACCAACAAGAAAAAACGCAACCGTCGTCATCGTAGGAAGAAGCTGGAGCAAGGTGAAAACGCTGGAGCTTCCGAGGACCAAGCGAAGCAGGAACAATCCGGGGAACCGAAGCCGAAGAAGGAACACAAGAAAAAGCGAGCCAAGAGACTGCGGGCCCTTGCACTTGCCGAAGCATGTGCCAATGCTCAGATTGCATCTGCCGAGGGAGCGATCGCTCAGGATGCCACCAAACCTGCCGAAACCGTTGAAGTTTTACAGAAGAAGATCGTTATCGCTGAAAAGGTGCTGCAGCAAGTGCAACAGCAAACCAAGGAAGAGCAGAAGAAAATCGAAACACTGAAACCGGAGTCACCAAAATCGCAGCAGAAAAACAAGCAACAAGGTCGCAATCGTAATGACTCTGAATCGCAGAAAATAGCACAGAAGCAAGCCGAGGCTAAGCGATTGGGCGAAGAAAAAGACAAAGTGTTGAAGGAAACTCAGCGACTGGAACAAGAAAAGGCGGCTAAACAAGCTCAGCTCAAGGAACTGCAGGCGGAACAAGCGCAACAAGAAACAGCCGCACGCAAACTTCGCGAAGAAAAGGAACGCATCGCTCAAGAAACCGCTAAACTTACCGAACAATCGGCACGCGTTGAAGCAGTTGAGAAGAAGATCAACGAAATCGAAAAAGTGAAACAACAACGCAACAGGAAAGACTCCGACTCGAACAAACAGAAGAAGGAACTGGAACAAGAGAAGGCAGCCAAAGAGGCTCAACTCAAAGCACTGAAGGCGGAACAAACGAAAAATGAAGAGGCTGCCCAAAAGCTGCGTGACGAGAAGCAGCGTCTACAGGAATCTGCAAAGCAACCCGAACAACAACCCGCACCAGCAGATGTGGAAAAGCTGAAGCAACAGCGAACCCGGAAGGATTCCGATAAACAGAAGAAGGAACGCAAAGATTCAGAATCGGCAAAAAAGCAAAACGAAGCGCAGGCAAAAGCCGAGGAAGCTAAGAAGCTAGCAGCCGATAAGAAGGCGGCGGATGAGAAGGCAGCTGCCGAGAAAAAAGCCGCCGAGGAACAGGCGAAGGCAAAGCAGTTAGCGGAGAAGAAAGCAGCCGAAGAAAAGGCTGAAGCCGAAAAGAAGGCTGCCGAGGAGAAGGCCAAAAAGGCGGCAGCTGAAAAGGCGGCCGCGGAGGCCAAGAAGGCCGCTGAAGAAAAGGCCGCAGCTGAGAAGAAGGCTGCCGAAGAGAAGGCAAAGAAGGCGGCTGCCGAGAAGGCTGCTGCTGAAAAGGCTGCTGCACAAAAAGCAGCAGCTGAGAAGGCTGCTGCTGAAAAGGCCGCTGCCCAGAAGGCTGCGGCTGAAAAGGCTGCGGCTGAAAAAGCAGCTGCAGAGAAGGCCGCTGCTCAGAAAGCAGCAGCTGAAAAGGCTGCTGCCGAAAAGGCCGCTGCTGAGAAGGCCGCTGCTGAGAAGGCTGCTGCCGAGAAGGCCGCTGCTGAGAAGGCTGCTGCCGAGAAGGCCGCAGCTGAAAAGGCTGCTGCTGAGAAGGCTGCTGCTGAGAAGGCTGCTGCCGAAAAAGCCGCTGCTGAAAAGAAGGCTGCCGAGGAGAAAGCCAAAAAGGCTGCTGCAGAAAAAAAGGCAGCAGAAGAGAAGGCCGCTGCAGAGAAAAAGGCTGCCGCTGAAAAGAAGGCAGCGGAAGAGAAAGCTGCTGCAGAAAAGAAAGCAGCTGATGAGAAGGCCAAGAAGGCTGCTGCTGAAAAGGCTGCTGCTGAGAAGGCCGCTGCTCAAAAGGCAGCAGCCGAAAAAGCTGCCGCCGAAAAGGCCGCAGCTGAAAAGGCTGCCGCTGAAAAAGCTGCTGCTGAAAAGGCTGCTGCTGAAAAGGCTGCCGCTGAAAAGGCTGCTGCCGAAAAAGCCGCTGCGGAAAAGGCTGCCGCTGAGAAGGCTGCTGCCGAAAAGGTCGCTGCTGAAAAGGCTGCCGTTGCTAAAGCTCCAGTCGCTGCCGAGGCTAAAAAATCTGATAAACCGAACGAAAGTAAAGGGAAACAGGATTCTAAAGGGAACAAAAACAAGAATAATAAACGTACTCCAAAGAGCAGTGTGTCAGAAGAGGAAAAATCTACCGGTCCAAAAAACGTGGAAAGCAGCGGTTTTGTCTCATCTGCTAAACCCGAGCCAGTTGTCGCAAAATCGCTAGAAACTGCTGCCGTTACTGCTGTTGCTGCTGCCTGTCCCGTAGCTGCTGAAAAGAAACCTTCATCTCCAGAAAAGGCTGCTCCTCAAAAGGCTGCATCGAATGACCAAAAGAAGACTTCACCAACGCCAAAGACAACAGCACCCCCTGCTACCAAAGCTAAAACTCCTCCTCCAGCATCAGGCAAACCCAACACACCTTCCAAGTCACCAGAGAAGACAATTCCCAAAACCTCTCCGACTCCTACCCCACTTAAAAAAGCTCCTTCCCCGCCGAAAACTGTACCAGCAAAAGCCGCTCCAAAACCAAACACCCCTCCCACGACTCCAAAATCTAACAAAAAACCCGAACTTCCTCCAAAGCCCGAGTTCCTTAAGCGAAAATCACCTTCCGTAGAGAAGGAGAAGCTACCTGCCGGCAAGCCAGCGACTCCACCAGCCACCCCACCGACCCCCACGGAAGCTGTTGCTGCACCACAGGTATCAAATGCAACCCCAGCTCCCAGTCCTGCATCCACACCAGCAAGTCCTGCCCCACCTTCCCCTAGCACTGAAGCGCCCTCAACTTCGGACGCTGCAGCCGTTGCTCGGTTATCAGACGAGCTGAACGGAGCCGCCAAGAAACCTGCCGCTGCCAACAACAAATCGAAACCCGCCCCCAAAAAACCCGAAGTTCCTCCAAAACCCGACATCCACAACAAGAACGCAGCCAAAATGAAGACACCCATCAAACAACCTGCCGCCTCTGGAACGAAGGCTTCGACGGTAATTAGCAAACCGATACAGAGTGTAAAAGTGACATCAATTCAGTCTGATTCCAGGTCCCCAGCCACGGAGCTAAGTAAATCGGAAGCATTTAAGAAGAACATGGAGATTATTTCCACCCTAGCCGACATCCTGCTATCCCATCCCAAGAAAAAGAAATCCTCCCTGTCCCAAGATCCCGAAGAATCCGTTTCATCAACATCTCCCAGCAACAGTGACTCAGTAGACACATCTCAATCTTCACCAGACGACACCACACCTTCAAAATCGAATTCCAAAAGTCGAAAGTCAAGCTTAAATCTCGATCGCATTCTCTCGATCCTCCAAAGTGGTACACCAAATCCAAAGCCAGCTAATGGCAATGGTGCTGGGGCCACAGCCGAGGACGTCCAACCATCAACATCATCAGCAGCTTCATCGTCCACCAAACAACCCAAACCTACATCGCTGAAGGCCGATTCATTCGCGTCCCATCAATCCCTGCTAACCAAGGAAGCTATCCGTTCTCTGATGCCTACCTTGCAGGAGGTAAACCTTAAGTTTAACGTCGAAAAGCAGCTAGCGGCACTCAATGCGACCGCTGCCGCTGCCAAGCTGATGCCCAAAACCCTTCCACCGGGCACCGACACGACCGAAGACGACGAACTGGAGGAAAGCTTCGACGAGGAGGAGGAAGCGATCGAGTACAAATTCGCCCCTAGACCGGTATTTCTCGCCACCAACTGTCAGGTAAGCAAGGTTGTTAAGATGCGGTTGAGTATCGAGGATGCTGAATTTGTACTTTCAGATCTGCAAGAATCCACTGAGGAACATCGTCCAGTGCGAAAACTGCCGGATGGTGTCCTACTGTAGCGAAGAACACCGAATGTCCGACGGAAGTGTCCATCGAGACCTATGCGGTGTCATCATGGAACTTGCAAAGAGGAGAGGTAAGAATTTCAGCATCCGTTTTGAACACTTACTAACGCCGATGTTTTGCTTCCAGGTGGTCACATCTACAACCTGGCACACAAGTTGTCCGATCAGGAGTACCGCAATCTGCGGGTGCACACCTTAAACCAATCGGAGCAAATGCTCCAGCGGCCTTTGCAACCATTCGAACGAGAAATCCTTCTATTCCCGAGAACCTGCTGCTCACCGATGTGTCGCGAGTGGCGCCAAGATCTACTCACCGAATGCAAAGACTGCCGACAGGTTTCCTTCTGTGCTGAACATCCCGATCACTTGCTACCAACGCACTCCAAGTGGTGCAAATCGTTCTTCCTTTTCCAAAAGTTGATCCTCCGGCAGAAAATTCTCGGCCGCATCGAACCGGTTCTACCGATGCGAATCTTCAGCAAATCATTCCCCATTCCACCGAACATCGACGAAGTGATGAAGCTGCTGTATAAGAACTCAAACGGTAAGTCTACCACCTCCAATAATAAACCCTTTGATGAACAATAAAAGTAACCTTAACACTTTTTTCATCCATCCAACAACGTCAGTGCTCCGTGACGAGTGTGTCTACGCAACGCTGACACAGATCGCCACCGCACCGTTGACCGCACTGCACGGCTACCTGCAGACCGGTCTCAAACCATCAGAAACCTTCACCATCCATCTGGTCGGTGCCGAGTTGCAGTTTGAGGGTGACACCCTGGACAAGTGGGAAGCGTTCTTCCTGCATCTTGTGCCGGAGATCACGGAACTGCGCGTCGTCTTCGTCGGGCCGGAGCTGAACGTCGAGAATCTGCCCATCGATATCATCAGCCGAATTAGGTAGGACGTTGGGCACTACTGATAGGTGGTAGCAGCGAGAGCACTGTCGCGAGAAGCAATTGAGATTGCTGCTGATGGTGCCTGCGCTACGGAATGATCGTTATTTTGAATTCCAGCAGTCATGCGAGGCTTTGAAGATCAAATGCTTAGAACATTTCCCCGTCCGAGCTTCGTCAAAACAGTACTACCTATTTGTTTGTTTTGTTCCAAAACCGAGTTTTTTTTTATTACAATCTCCTCCATCTTTTTTACTTGTTTGGATGAGCTACTTTTTTATTATGGACATCCTTTAGGCACATCTGTACTTTTGTGCTATTACGACTACAATTCTACACATAATCAGGTATCAGAATGGAACTAACGCCTCTGTTCCCGGACATCGAGCTATCCTACCTCGATCGCAACTCTTCATCCAAGAAGTTCAATTAGCTAAACTTGAGTCTTATTGATGCATCGGGAACATTTGCAAGATTTATTGGACTACGCTAGACGATATGATTTTAATTACACCATCTTGGTTTCTGGTGAGCAAAGTGCAAACTTTTGAGCCTGGTCCTTGCTGAGCCATGTCGTAGAGAGCCATTCACTAGAACGACTAGATCGGTTGAATGTTAAGAACGGAATGACAATTTATCAAAACATGCTACATGCAACATGCATGCTGCTCAATGCTTCGAGGCGGAAGCATTGAGTGCTCTGAGAGGGAGCCCACACCTGGACAGCATACTCCATGATACTACGAACGGACGAGCAGTAGATGGCTTTCAGTGCATAAGTGTCGTCAAAATCACTTGTGTTTCGGCGAAGAAACCCAAGTGCTGCAAATCCCTTTGCCACGGTTAGCGCGATGTGCTCGGCGAAGGTGAGCCTATTGTCGATTTTAACCCCTAGATCAAGAATAGATTTTGTATTTTCCAAATAGAGGCCGGATAGCTGGCAGTCAAAATTTATAACATTTCTTGATCGGGTTAAATTAATGATCTTGCACTTTTTCAAATTTGCTTGCTTCCGTTCATCCGACACCAGCTCTCTAATGAAGCGATGTCGGCTTGCAAGGTGAGACATTCTACAGTGCTGTGAATCTTTCTAAAAATCTTCAGATCGTCGGCATACAAAAGAGTGTCGGATTGAAGAGTTGCACAAAGGTCGTTTACAAAGATTATAAAAAGAAGCGGTCCAAGGTGACTCCCCTGAGGAACTCCAGATGGGATGGCAAACGTTTCCGAGCACGAGTTTTTAATTTTCGTGAAGGCACGCCGGTCCGTGAGATATGACTCAATCCATTCAAGCGCCCATTCTGCATTTCGGACCTTTGGAACAAGCAGGCTGTTGTTTCTGCTTCTCGTTGCTAGCCCGTCGTTTGGTTGTAGCCAAGGCGTTGTTTTTTTCAAATTAAATTTCTTTTTCAAGTAAGTAAGTTCAATTAGTATAAAATTCAGGAAAAATATTCAGTTAGGCTTCCGCTTTTCCAAATCCGAATTGCCTTACGCTTAACCCGTGCCATCAGATTTTGTACAGCCACCTTGTCCACCTTTTTCACCGCAGAAAGCCAGTTTGCCTTGAACTGCTGCTCTTCCTTAGCAGTTTTTTGGTCTGCTTTAGGTTCCGCTTGACAATAGCCCAGTATGTCTCAATTGGTCGGAGCTCTGGCGTCATGGGAGGGTTCTTGTCCTTGGGAATCACCTGCACGTTGTTGGCGGCGTACCACTCCATGGCCTTTTTACCGTAATGGCAAGATGCCAAATCCGGCCAAAACAGTACGGAACAACCGTGTTTCTTCAGGAGAGGCAGCAGACGTTTATCCAAACACTCTTTCACGTAAATTTCTTGGTTGACTGTCCCGGAAGCTATAAAAATGCTGCTTTTCAAGCCACAGGTACAGATGGCTTGCCAAACCAGATATTTCTTCGCGAACTTTGACAGTTTCATGTGCTTGAAAATATCTGCTACCTTTCCCCTTCCTTTTGCCGTATAAAACTCCTGTCCCGGAAGCTGCTTGTAGTCGGCTTTGACGTAGGTTTCGTCGTCCATTACCACGCAGTCAAACTTCGTCAGCATCGTCGTGTACAGCCTCCGGGATCGCGCTTTGGCCGTCGTTTTTTGTTTATCATCGCGATTTGGAGTCACAACCTTCTTGTAAGTCGATAGTCCGGCTCGTTTTTTGGCTCGATGCACGATTGTAGACGATACACCCAGCTTATTTGCGGCACTCGGAGATAGAGGTTAAGGGTTCGCTTGAAACTACCGGCAACTCTCTTTGTCGACTCAGCGGCTTCCGGTTTTCGATTTCCACCTGATCCAGACTTTCTGGCTGTCGACAAACGTTCCCCAAACACTTTAATTACATTTGTAACGGTTGATTTGCCAACTTTTAGCGATTTTGCCAGCTTTGCGTGCGACTAGCTCGGGTTTTCGCGATGCGCGAGCAAAATTTTGATACGCTGCTCTTCTTCCTTGGACGGCCTCTTGACAACTGAAGAGTGAATTCCAAAATCAAAATAGGAGCAACATTCTACACACACACCTTCAAAATGAGGGGTGTTCAGGTTTTTTAAATGCAAAATTGAAAGAAATACGTCAAGTTGATATTGACCAAATTTTGACCGTATCACCTTTTATGTAGCATGTTTCATATCTCATATCTCAGATCTAATGTTTTAGGTCTCACTTCTCAAGCCTCAAAGGTAATTTCACTACCGATTTAAAAAAAAAAAATCAAGTGGTTTCGATCAAAAGGGACTGTGTTCTTTGAGATATCGATGTAAAAATACGTCATAATACAGTGTTAAAAAATCCTTGTTAAAAATTCATTCAAAAAACGTGTAAAAATGACCGCAGTTTACCTGCAAATCAAATCTTAGAAGACCCTTCTCGTGTTTCAATTCAATTTTTCAAATAGGAGTCGTATACATATTTAAGTCTTCTGGAAAACTGTACAAAAGAAGCGCTAAGCATAATTCTTCAAAAGTTTAGTATCAACTTTGCAGAGCCTCAAGGACGCAACGACCACAATTTTAGGCATTAAAAAGCAAATTTAAGAAAAATATTCAATCTGAAATTTCCATTTCATTTCGCATATTCCTAAGCATATGAACCATTACAGTCATGCTTTGTTTCACTTTTTTTTCCCCGTGATCATTGATCCAATGCTTATAAAATCGGTGTTAAAACATTCAACAAATATTGAAAATTTGAACTGCGAAGCATGCTACATCCAGAAGTTTCCAGAGAACCTCTTCAATCTGACGGCTTGACCCAAACCAATACTGATTGCCCCAAGAATGGTTTTTAAAGTTGATCCCCTGTGCTGCCGACCCTTCGCTTATGATGCCCAAACAGATAACCGGAAGCACCCTTCAAGGTAATTACCTTATCATTCGAAACTAGCAGTAGGTACGATCCAACTGATTGTTGTGCTAACACCCGTGTTCACACGTTCCAGAATGTGCCGAGCCTGCCGGATCAAATTCCGAACGGTGAAGTTCGACTTCCAATGCCGGCGGCTGTACCACGACTACTGGAAGGATTCTTGCTACACCAAACCAAACCTGGTGTGCTTCTATAATCCGGGACTGCACCGGTCCACCGGATTCGGTTTCCTGGATAGTTGGCCCCGAACCATCGCAGCTGCAACGGTAGCAAACTGTCCCATTTTGGTGACCGCTTACACCGAATACGAGAGCCCTCTGGATTTGGACCGATTGCAGAAAGAGACCCAGCGACCGTTGGCGATTGTGCAGGAACCGATCCCGAATCCCTTTGCTTCGCAGCGTCCCGATAGGAATTTCATATCCGAAGAAATTGCCCCTATGATTTTTAAGAACTTTTATTATTTTGTTGTTAAATGAAATATCAATTGTGCTTTTCTTTTTAAATTATTGAAAATCCTAAGCTAAATTGGAAAAGTTCCCCCATGATTGCTGGTTCACAATAATTCGAATTGGGAAATCTTTCCGACCCTACTAACATCTATTTTTCTCCAACTATCCTCTTACTTCCGTTAGAATGTGCCGCACCTGCCGGCTAAAGTGCCGGGTGGTCAAATTTGACTTCCAGTGCCGCCGATACTACCACGACTACCGTCAGGACAGAAGTTGCTATTCCCAACCGGATCTGATCTGCTTTTTCAATCCAATCCTCCATTCGACGGCCGGCTTCGGAGGATACGATACCTGGCCCCAGACCCTACAGGCGACGGCTGCCGTCGAATGTCCGATCGTTGTAACGGCCTATACCGAACTGGACGCCCCGCTGGATTTGGTCCGATTTGCCCATGAAGCCAACCGACCGCTGCAAATCGTCCAACAACCGATCCTCAACCCGTACGGATCCAAGAGGCCGGAACGAAACTTCATCACCGACGAACTGGTGCCGTTCATCTTCAAGAACTACTATTACTTTGTGGTGACTTGATTCAATCAATCTTAAACAAAAACTACGAGTGTCTATTGCTGTTCTGTTAATGGAACTGTTCACTACCTCTAAAACCGAAAAAAAAATCTTACAATAATCGAAACAACTCCAGAGATCCCCCACCCGCACCCTTAGAACTATTTCCGATAATTTCCATATTTTTCAACTTCGAAGCGTTTTATGCTCACGTACTACCAATTGTTTGTCGTGAAATAAACATTAAGTAATATTTTAAAGCTTGTTTTGGTATTTGATCCGAAATTTTTCGAAACTATAAGAATATCAGGAATACCAAGGTTATTTGAAAAAGAACTCAGAAGTGAATGTTGTAGAGAGTTATTGAGTAGAACGACTAGATCGGTTGAATGTTACAAACGGAATGACAATTTATTAAAAGATCATAATATCACCTTAATAACTATGACTTGCTACGACTTCTTCATTTCAACACTCCTCCCGAAGACGTAGTAATGCCCATACTGCTTCGGTTGATTTCAAATTTCGTTGATTGTAGAGGTTTGGTTAAACCGTCGGCCATCTGCTCCTCCGTTCCCACGTAGATTAGATCAACGACGCCTCTCTCGACAACATCGCGAACATAATGATGCCGAATGTCGGTATGTTTCGTTCTCGGATTGTAGCTTCCATTTTTAGCAATCGCGAGACAACTTTGATTGTCGCACCGGATCTCGATCGGTGTCTGCTGCTGACCAAACATCGCCGTTATTCCATGCCACAAACTTGCTTCCTGGATCGCAGCCGATAACGCCATATATTCGGCCTCGCACGTTGATAAGGCCACTGTCGTCTGCTTCGTACACGACCAAGATATCGCTCCTCCTTGCGCCACGAATACTTACCCGCTTGTAGACGTGCGCTCATCCGGATCGGATCCGAGATCAGAGATAACGCATGACGTGCTTTGGTCCGGGATTCTTGTTAAACCGGCTCAGACAGTTAACAGCAAACAAAATATCTGGTCGGGTGCTCTGTGCCAGATACATGAGGCACCCAACTGCTTCTTGGTACGGAACATCCTTCATGGCTACCAATTCCTGTTCGGTTTTGGGGCTCATCTCGTTCGACAACCTCTCGCTTGTGTTCATGGGGATTTTCACGGGCTTGCTGTTTACCATGCCGAACCTCTTGAGCACCGACTCCACGGACGCTTCCTGGTCCAGTGTAATTCCATCCGCCGTCCTTTGAATGCGGATGCCTAGACAGTGATTCGCAATACCCAGGTCCTTCATGCGAAAACTGCTGCTCAATTGATCCTTCAGCTTGTCCATTTTGGCCCGCTCGTTTGACAACAGGATAATGTCGTCAACGTAGATTGCAACGATGAGAAGTGTATTGCCATCTACATCCACGTAAACGCAAGGATCGTACATCGTCGAAACCATGCCAAACTTTTTCAGTGCTGCGTCGAGTTTTTGGTTCCACACCGGGCTTGATTGTTTAAGCCCGTACAGAGCTTTATTCAGCTTACACACCTTTGTTCCTTCGGTAAATCCCATCGGCTGCTCCATGTAGATTGGTCACGGCGTCCATTTGGTCGAGTTCCAGATTGTACTTCGCGGCTAGGGCGAAGAGATATCGCAGTGAACTATACCTAACGACAGGAGCGTAGGTCTCTTCGTAGTCCTCCCCCTTTGGCTGCGAAAAACCTTTTACGACAAGCCGCGCCTTGTGCCGCTGCACTCGCCCATCGCTGTCCAATTTCGTTTTGGTTACCCACTTCATTTTGATTGCCTTCCCCCCAGGAGGAAGTTTGGAAAGGGACCACGTCTTGTTGGCAATCAAAGCATCGTATTCATCCTGCATGGCTCGCTTCCACAATTCACGGTCGTCACTTTTCAGAGCCTCTTGAAAAGTTTCAGGATCATCACCGAACCTCGCCAGCGGTTCGGTTGCCATCGCAACGCAACCATCGTCGTCGGAAGGCCCAGCATCGTAATCGTCATCGGTAAAACCACGGAAAACCTCCGAATCTTGTGAGCGGGGAGTCTGTGAAGGTTTGGAACGAGGAATACCAGCGCTTTCAACAATAAAATCCTTATACTTGCCTGGTAGCACGTGCTCCCGTCCGCTGCGTCTAAACACCTTTGACCTAGGTGGTTGAAAATTTTGTTGCGAAGGGAGCACAAGGTCGGTCAAAGTTGCTGTGAATGTATCACTCTCGGGGCTTGAACTTCCGGAACTATCATCGTCTGTGCCGGAAACATCGCCACAAACAACCAACTCGGATTCGTCATTCACCAACGACGCATCGGACCTCGGCTTCATTTCCTCGAACTCTTCAATGTTCTATTTCACTTCGGAGACAGGCTTGTCTCGTAGCACCGTGAAACCACCAATGCCGCTTGGTTTGCCCTGGTTCAGGAAAACCACTTCCCGACTGATGAAATTGGATTTCTTATTCGGATCGTAACACCTGTATCCTTTGGTTTCTTCATCGTAGCCAGTCATGATGCATTCATGTGATTTCGAATCCCACTTGGAACGCTTCTGCTTGGGGATCTGCACCATGATTCTCGAACCAAAAATGCGAACGTGCAAAGATTGGGGTTTCTTCCACACCATGCCTCATCGGGAGTCATCTCATGACCACTTGTTGGAGAACGGTTGATTAAGTACACCGCACACGCCACTGCCTCGGCCCAGAATCGTTTCGGTAATTTTGCTTCAAACAGCAGACAACGAGCCTTCTCGATAATGGTTCTGTTGGCCCGTTCCGCTGAACCATTCTGTTGTGGGGTGTAGTCCGTCGTCGTTTCGTGCCGAATGCCAGTGGATCTAAAATAATCTTGGAAACCTTGGTTACAGTATTCCTTACCATTGTCGGTGCGTATCGCCTTCAATTTCTTCCCGGTCTGGCGCTCCGCCATAGCGTGAAATTGTTTGAATACTGCCAACACTTCATCTTGAGATTTCGTTTCAGGAAATACACGAACATGCGGCGACTTTTGTCATCAATAAACGTGATGAAATAACGATTGCCGCCCAAGGAGTTTTCTTCCATCGGCCCAACTAAATCGGAATGAATTAGTTGTAAAACCTCCGTCGAACGTGAGCCACTTGTGCCAAACGGTAGCCTCGCCTGCTTCCCTATTTGGCAGATACCACAATCCTCAGATTCCTGAGTTGCGATTCGGATACCGTTCACCAATCCATTTGCCAACTTGTGAATACTTGGTACACTTAGGTGGCACAGCCTTTTGTGCCACAGATCCATCGACTCAGTTACGCTGCATACCATCGCTTTTGAGTGCCGCACATCCTTATCAAGCTTGAATTGATTGTTGATGTGACTTCCAATGGCGACCAAATCTCCACCGGCGTTGAAAACCTTGCATCCATCGTTCGTGAAATTCACGGTGTAACCTTTTCGGACCATGCTGCTGACCGACAAAAGATTAGCTGAGAGTGAGGGAATCAGCTGAACGTTGCTCACAGCTACACCTTCATTGTCGTTCCAACACTTTGGCCAAATTCGAGCTGTAGCAGATCCAACGATATCCATTTTTCCGCCATTCGCCGCCATCACAGTGCCAGAACTGTTCTGCACATCCTCCAACAAATCCTTGTTGGCCGTCATATGAGCATATACGGCCGAATCGAAGAACCAATCGCTTTTTTCACACGAGTCAAATGTGGAAAAAACCGTGCAAAAGGATTCACCTTTCCTTCCATTCTTGCATTGTTTGGCGATGTGTCCATAGTTACCACAGATTCTGGATTTCAGACCTTTAGAACAAGCAGGCTGTTGTTTCTGCTTCTCGTTGCTACCCCGTCGTTTGGTTGTTGCGAAGGCGTTGTTTTTTCCGTTGCTATGGTGATCATCGATTTCTTGAAGAAGTTTGGTTCTTACGTTATCACCAGAAATGACCACGCCGGAATTTTCCATGGCCATTATCATGGGCTTGAACTGCTTCGGTAACCCAGCAAGCAGCAACATACCGACCCACAAATCCGGAATTCTGAATCCAAGTGAGTTCAGTTGATTGGATGTTCCACTACTTCGTTGACGTAATCCTCCGAGCTTGAGCAAGCGTCCAGGGTCAATCGGAGTAATTTGTGAAGGAGACCAACCTGTCGAGCTAGACCCTTGTCTTCGAACGATCTCTCCAAACGGTCCAACGCTTCACGAGCCGCTTCCGCATCTTCGATATGGGTGTACAGGGATGGATCCACCAGTAAGATGATTTTCAGCTTGGCTTTCAAATCCGTTCTTTCGTCGACGTCTTCAAATGTCCCGTCCGGCTTTTGATTCGGCTTCACTGCGCCCCAAAGTCTCTCCAGCTGAAGAAATGTCTTCGCTGCGAACTTCCATGGCGACCAATTTGCTCTTCCGGTCAACCTTTCGATGGCAGGAAGACTTGATCTCACGTACGAGGTTCCAGCTACTTCGCCTCCGGCAGCTACAGTTCTTGACGATCTTGTTGTAGACATTTCAACCTTCTAGAAAACTTGCAGACAGGCCCATAACCTGTTGTAGAGAGCTATTGAGTAGAGCGACTAGATCGGTTGAATGTTACAAACGGAATGACAATTCATTAAAAGATCATAATAACACCGTAATAACTATGGCTTGCTACGACTTCTTCATTTCAACAGTGAACCTACATAAAATTTAGTATGTATACTGACGATAAGCCTTCCAGCGGGATTCAAACTAAAAGGGGGATCATAGACGTCGTGTTATTGTTAGTGACGAGGATCGTATTGAACAATTACAACAAACCCTATGATAGTAGATAGTTGATATCCTTGTTGAAATTTTTCGTCATTGGAAATAGAAGGCCCAGGAGGCTTTTAGAAACTCTGGCGACGATGTCATTGGCGTGAATGTTGAAATCCAGCCGCTGTCAATAATCACACCAAGATCTGTCACATTCTCAACTCGAACGGCTGCCTCGTTACCAAGAAAATAAACGACTTCTAACGGAAACCACTGACGGTAGAATTAAATTGCTACACATTTACTACGATTCAAAAGCAATTTAATGCCATCACACCAGGAAGCGAAGACGTTAAACTTGTCCTGCAGGAACTCGTTGATGTGGTAAAAACAATTTTAGGTCGTTGGCCTTAGCTAATTTTGGTCCAAGCAACAGCACATCGTTGAAATAAATCAGGAATAATATTGGTCCTAAATAACTCCCTTGTGGCACTCCAGATAAAGCAATAAGTTTCGTTACCAGATCCTGCCAGGTAGCTACAGAACCATTCCAGTAGGGATACCATTTTCCCGTATGTTTGAATAACGTGCCGCTATTAAGCCTTCTCCCATTCTAATCAGAGGGACACTCAAAAACGATTACAGTCGAGTTTGCCAATAGATTTTTCATGAATGAACCTGTCGAAAGCAGCTGACAGGTTGGGGTAAATGTCGTCGGCTGAGATCCTGAAGCAAAGCTGTCTGGTACAGTAGACGTGGACACCAAGGGGTGTGTGGGTCTCATAGAGCGCTTAGGCATAAAATCATGTTATTCATCTTTTTTCGTGAACCGGAAACATATAGGCTTCTTTCCATAAAGTAGAGAACGTTGACATATTGAGCGAGGCTTGAAAGATTAGTTTTATACTTAGAGGTGGCTGGTCAACCATCCGCCTTCATAATGGTATCATTATGTCTGTGGTATCAGCATCGACCACAATTCGAAAAAAAGAAGTGCTCAGTTGAAGGACGTTGCTTGCCACACTGGATAATTGCTCCGAGGATGTTGTGCCAGAGGCAAGCATACTACGGACTTTCTCTGCGAAAATATTATATATTTCACGGTCCGAAGTTGCCGACATATCAACCAAGAACATGTATGACGGCAAGCCGGTTTATTCCCGTTGATCCTTGAAGTAACGATTTAGGTCTAGTTTTAAAACCATACTGCATCCGGTTCAGGAAGCTCTGGAAGCAACGCGTACATACAATATAGGCTTGGTTGAGTTTGTGATCCTGATATTTGGCGTGAAACGACTCATGCCTGATGACAATCTTCGCTCGGTTCATTGGACAACAGGATGGCAGCGAAAAGGGTCTATTTGAATTCCGAAAAGCGATCATACATATTTTGAGGATTAGCCGAAAACACTTACCTGCATACAATTTCAGCTCAATCGGCCTTGATTTATAGGTGCCTTAAAGGGCTCAATGTTACAATGTTTTGACCCTTAAAAATCACCAAAGTAGGGATCAATGGAAATCGGGAAAATCGGAATTTTAATTTTGATGTGAAATAACTTGAAAATGCGTAAAACGTCGAGATATAGTGTTATCTAAAAAATCCGAATCTACACCCAAAATAATTTTGAAATTTTTTCTACGGGATTTTTCACGTAAATTTAGATTTTGTTGCATCCTATCGATTCTACGTGAGTTTTGTGTAACCACAGAGTATCAATAATGACCTGGTAAAAGCTACTTTACTTTCACATAACATACACATGAATTTCACGTAAATTCCAAGTGGATGATAGTGGTAATAAATTCTTATTCGAAAAGGGACTTTTTGTCAGTCAGCTTACTTGTTTTTTTTGCTATCGTCGGAAGTCGACCAGTAGACCACACTTGTCATCCTGCGGGGCCCTAGCACAAGCAATGCAAATCCGAGCGTCAGCAGCGTGGAGGTAAGTGTATATGGATTTTCCGGTCGGAAATTAATTCATTCTAAGCTGAGATTTGTGTTTGTTTCCAGCTTCGGAGAAAGCTTCTGGAAGCTCCGCCGAGTAGAAAAGGAAGGACCGTGAGAAGGAGCCGTCGGCACCGAGGAGACGATTCCAGTCAAGAAGGTGTTGGAGGTATATTTCAAGTGGCAATGGAATGGCGCACAAAGGTACATTATTCACATGGTTGAAATAAATTATGTTTGCGATAAAATAAAATTTATTTTTATTTTATATTACCGAAAGCAGAGACGAAAAAATATTAATAGAAAAGATTCAAACATCATTTCAATACTAAACACATTTCACGTAGCTTCCATCATCACATCGCGTTGAACTCACTTGAAATTCACGTAAGTTGTACGCGATATTCACCAAGCAAAAATTCCTATTGGGGGAGCGTTTACTTATTTTTTTCGTACAATTTACGTGAAAATCAATTGGATAAAAATTATGTAGTTTTTCACGTAGCCACGACGTGCGGATTATTTTGGGTGTACATTCTGGGACGTTTTTCGGAAATCTCGTGGCTTTAATGTAATATTTCAGAGTTGCCTTGTAAAATAAAACATCAATCGCTACAAACGACATTAACAAACTGGACGTTTACAAGTTATCTAAGACAAGGCTCAGACATCTGAATCAGATTTAAGATTCAGATTTCAGATTCAGATTTCGGATTCAGATTTCGGATTCCGATTTCAGATTCAGATTTCAGATTCAGATTTCAGATTCAGATTTCAGATTCAGATTTCAGATTTAGATTTCAGCTTCAGATTTCAGATTTCAGATTTCAGATTCAGATTTCAGATTCAGATTTCAGATTCAGATTTCAGATTCAGATTTCAGATTCAGATTTCAGATTCAGATTTCAGATTCAGATTTCAGATTCAGATTTCAGATTCAGATTTCAGATTCAGATTTCAGATTCAGATTTCAGATTCAGATTTCAGATTCAGATTTCAGATTCAGATTTCAGATTCAGATTTCAGATTCAGATTTCAGATTCAGATTCAGATTTCAGATTCAGATTTCAGATTCAGATTTCAGATTCAGATTTCAGATTCAGATTTCAGATTCAGATTTCAGATTCAGATTTCAGATTCAGATTTCAGATTCAGATTTCAGATTCAGATTTCAGATTCAGATTTCAGATTCAGATTTCAGATTCAGATTTCAGATTCAGATTTCAGATTCAGATTTCAGATTCAGATTTCAGATTCAGATTTCAGATTCAGATTTCAGATTTCAGATTCAGATTTCAGGTTCAGATTTCAGATTTCAGATTCAGATTTCAGATTCAGATTTCAAATTCAGATTTCAGATTTCAGATTCAGATTCAGATTTCAGATTTCAGATTTCAGATTCAGATTTCAGATTCAGATTTCAGATTTCAGATTTCAGATTTCAGATTCAGATTTCAGATTCAGGTTTCAGATTCAGATTCAGATTTCAGATTCAGATTTCAGATTCAGATTCAGATTTCAGATTCAGATTTCAGATTCAGATTTCAGATTCAGATTTCAGATTCAGATTTCAGATTCACATTTCAGATTCAGATTTCAAATTCAGATTTCAGATTCAGATTTCGGATTCAGATTTCAGACTCAGATTTCGGATTCTGATTTCAGATTCAGATTTCAGATTCAGATTTCAGATTCAGATTTCAGATTCAGATTTCAGATTCAGATTTCAGATTCAGATTTCAGATTCAGATTTCAGATTCAGATTTCAGATTCAGATTTCAGATTCAGATTTCAGATTCAGATTTCAGATTCAGATTTCAGATTCAGATTTCAGATTCAGATTTCAGATTCAGATTTCAGATTCAGATTTCAGATTCAGATTTCAGATTCAGATTTCAGATTCAGATTTCAGATTCAGATTTCAGATTCAGATTTCAGATTCAGATTTCAGATTCAGATTTCAGATTCAGATTTCAGATTCAGATTTCAGATTCAGATTTCAGATTCAGATTTCAGATTCAGATTTCAGATTCAGATTTCAGATTCAGATTTCAGATTCAGATTTCAGATTTCAGATTCAGATTTCAGGTTCAGATTTCAGATTTCAGATTCAGATTTCAGATTCAGATTTCAGATTCAGATTTCAGATTCAGATTTCAGATTCAGATTTCAGATTCAGATTTCAGATTCAGATTTCAGATTCAGATTTCAGATTCAGATTTCAGATTCAGATTTCAGATTCAGATTTCAGATTCAGATTTCAGATTCAGATTTCAGATTCAGATTTCAGATTCAGATTTCAGATTCAGATTTCAGATTCAGATTTCAGATTTCAGATTCAGATTTCAGGTTCAGATTTCAGATTTCAGATTCAGATTTCAGATTCAGATTTCAAATTCAGATTTCAGATTTCAGATTCAGATTCAGATTTCAGATTTCAGATTTCAGATTCAGATTTCAGATTCAGATTTCAGATTCAGATTTCAGATTCAGATTTCAGATTCAGATTTCGGATTCAGATTTCAGATTCAGATTTCAGATTCAGATTTCAGCTTCAGATTTCAGATTCAGATTTCAGATTCAGATTTCAGATTCAGATTTCAGATTCAGATTCAGATTTCAGATTTAGATTTCAGATTCAGATTTCAGATTCAGATTTCAGATTCAGATTTCAGATTCAGATTTCAGATTCAGATTTCAGATTCAGATTTCAGATTTAGATTTCAGATTCAGATTTCAGATTCAGATTTCAGATTCAGATTTCAGATTCAGATTTCAGATTTAGATTTCAGCTTCAGATTTCAGATTTCAGATTCAGATTTCAGATTCAGATTTCAGATTCAGATTTCAGATTCAGATTTCAGATTCAGATTTCAGATTCAGATTTCAGATTCAGATTTCAGATTCAGATTTCAGATTTCAGATTCAGATTTCAGATTCAGGTTTCAGATTCAGATTCAGATTTCAGATTCAGATTTCAGATTCAGATTCAGATTTCAGATTTCAGATTCAGATTTCAGATTCACATTTCAGATTCAGATTTCAAATTCAGATTTCAGATTCAGATTTCGGATTCAGATTTCAGACTCAGATTTCGGATTCTGATTTCAGATTCAGATTTCAGATTCAGATTTCAGATTCAGTTTTTAGATTGAGATTTCAGATTCATATTGCAGGTTTCATTGATTTGATAAGTTTAGATTCATCAAAATCGATGAAATTCGCGAAATAGTGTAATAAAATAAATAAACAATATTTTTAATCTAGTTGGTAGACAGACAGTGCAGTGCGGCTGTGCTCGAGGTTTTCTTTGGAGCTTGAACTCATGGCCATCAGCTTAAACAGTTAGAACTACATACCTTTTGCTTTCTTTTAGTTCTATGAATGGTCAAACAAATGGATCACGATTTTAATCATATATTTAAAATGGGTTCTGTTCGTTTGATTGTAAAGATTTCCAATATTATGAGGACAAAATATAAACTTACACATAGTGAAACTGTAGGGAAAAAAAAGTTAAACAAACATTACTCACATATAAGTTTGATTCCGCCTTAGGCTGATCCCTCGAACATTCCGACACCGAGCAGCAAATTCCGTCTGGTAAAATGCAACGTCAGGAACGGCGTCTGTTTGGTAGGGAACGACCGCATCAAATACGGTTCCCCATCGCGCACGTCCGGATTGTGTGAAACGTTCACATTTTCCCCGCTAATGTCTTCACACAGTTTGGAAAAGTCCCACAACTTCAGATTGCAGTCTAGCCCACCGGTTGCCAGAATCGTTCCATCCCGACTGAAACAAAGGGAATGAATGGAAGCAGAGTGACCGCAAAGGGCGGCCAACAGATGCCCATGAGCTAGGTCCCAAATGAGGACCCGACAATCAGCTGAACCGGATGCCAGATAGCGACCACACATCGAGAACACCATCGAGTGGATCGGGGCCTGTTTGCAGAAGAAAATAAAAAGGTTTTATTTATGGGGTTCATAATCTGAAATCTTTCAATTTGTCTACCTTATGACCGGTCATAAGTCTCAGATGATTGCCAACGCAAACGTCCCACAGCCGAACGGTTCGATCGCTGGAACCGGTTGCAACGTAGTTTGAGTTCGGGTGGAACACCACCACATCAACGTCCGACAGATGACCGGCGAAAATACGCAGCGGTTGGTGCGAGTCGGTGGCCCAAAGTCGAGCAGTTTTGTCGTGTGAACAGCTCACGAAATAGTGTCCATGGGGCGAGAATCGAACGTCCCACACTGAGAACTGGTGTCCCTTATAGACCACAACGCAGGTCCAAGTATGAAGTGACCACAAACGAATGGTACAATCTTCGGAGCAACTCAACAACAGGGTACGATCCGGCGAAAATGAGGCCCTGTAAACGGGACCACTGTGGCCGTACAGCATCCGGCTGATTTCTGCCTTCCGGTCATCCAACATTCGAATCAACACGTCATCGGCGTCCCGATCGATTTCTTTGAGCTGTTCGGCAGTTTTCATTTCTCGAAGCTTGACCGGTGTCAGCGACCACACCTTGATGGAGGAATCGGAGAATCCGATCGCTATGAGACTGGAGTCTTCGCAGATCTCGGCGCTGATTGGGAGAAATGTAATTGATAATTAAAATAATGTATTCAGTGATCTGTATTATACTTACCAAGTAACAGTATAGTTGGCATTCAGTAGCGTGTACATACACACCGAGGGGAGACAGTCCGGTCCCAGATTAAGTCTTTTGGATGCTTCTCGCAAAGACTTGATCTTCTCCATCTTGTCGACGTCCTTCAGTTTGGGCAAAGGGATTCTATCCAGTGGAGGAGCGTTGGGGTCTGATTTGGACTTTTTCGAAAACAGTGGATCCTTTTTGGCCTTTTTCTTTTTCGGTTTATCCGGTGCATCCGGATCCATATCATCGTCCTCTTCCGGTGGGGCCTGGACTAACGTTTGGACATCCGGTTCCTTCAGCAAACCATAATAAACTTTAACTTTGTTGTCCAATCGTTTGGCTTCTCCAATCATGGCACCGGAAGTGGCATCGCATTGCGATTTGTTCCGTGCCACACCTTCGTACAGATCAAAGAAAAGATGCTCATTGACAATGTTCAAAATGACCGATGCTTTCTTCTCATGGAGATGCCGCTTCAAAAGGGAAAGAGTATCTCGAGAAATTCTGATAGTAAATGCATTCGACTTGAACGTGTCCGTCAAATCATTTCCACTCATCTGATCCCGTTTGGTGACCATGGCCAATTTGGTCAGCTCATCTTGATAATAATATTCTTGCTCCGGTCCAAACTTAGAAATAAGCTTTTTCGCCTGCTCCTCGTGACTGTTGTAAACCAGTTCGATGTACATGTGAACCAGTACCGGATACAGAATCAACGCTAGCTCATGCCGGTAAATGTCCAGCGATTCCTCCACGAACCTTCGCAGCTCCATGTAGGAATTTTCGTAAATATCGGGATCACCTTCACTCTTGTAGGCAGCCAGGACGCTGTTTACCTCAGCCTCGCCGGCAGCATTCTCCGGAATGTCCGACAAACTAGCTTCTTTCTTGAGAATATCTTCCGTTCCCTGAAAATATCAAGCCCAGACGTGAAAGCCCGAACACTGAATTTTATGTCAATAACCTACCTTAAGATTGTACTTTTTCAAGACGGCCAGAACGGCCATCAAGTCTGTCTTGCTTTGGGCCATTCTGGGGCTAGAATTTCAATCCGTTTCGTGTAAAATTTCACTGAAGTTCACCAAATTTCACGATTTAAGAAGCGGAGCCCGCACAACGCATCAAGCAAAACGACGCTCCCGTCTGCGGTGGAAAAAGTAAACACAGAAATGACAACACGACGCTTTGTACACTCAAAATGAAGGTTACGATAATCAATTACCAAATTGGAAGAGGGTGAAAGTGCACCTAATTTTGAGCCAAACTCTTAAAAAAAACCCAAAACTCACACAGTCAGTATAAAAATAAAAATTTATGTGCGTTTACAATAGAGAGAAATCGAATATGATTTGCCGACAATGTGACTTATTCAGACTTCAGTTTATTTTTCACTTCCGATTCAGTTCTTCAAAACACCAAGAAATCTGCTTATTGAAATGTCTCAATTTTAAATGTTCTATAAAACATGTCTCACTGAAATTTGAGGACAACCAATTCGCTGTTTCGAAGCTGCGCTGGTGCCATCTGGAGTAGTACGATGAAGCGTGAGCAACATTCTGGGTAAACGATAAACTATAAAAGACTTTATAATCTTTTGAGTAAAATTTTCATAAATCCAAATGATTATGAAAAAAAACACTCCTTTGAAGATTTAAGTTTATTTTTCCACTTAAATCGTAATAAATTTGCCCGGTTGAAGAGTCAATTTTACTGTGATTGATCCATTTTAAACTAGTCAGTCGGTGAGAAAAAACCAAATGTAAAAATGTAAACCAATGTAAAATAATTGTTTGCGCCTATTTTCAAGATTTTCTTTTTTTTTCAAATTTGTTATCTATATTTTTATATTATATCTTTATATTGAACTTCATGTCATTTTGGCTGGTATGTATGCATGAACGTTGTTACTATCAACTAACTGTTGGATTAAGTTTAAATATAACATTTCATAAATAAGTTAGATATAAAAATGTATGAAGTTTCAGCTTAAGACAGTATAAAATGTTAAATTCTTAATTGAAATTCTTTACGGCTTTTGGTTGCATTAATTAAATTTTCAATAAGTTTCGCCAAAAACAAAATCAGACCATAAGGTCCGATAAAACGACAGAACATGATAATACCATTGAACGATGTCAATTGAATAGCATAAAAGTAATCTAAAATTGTGTAGTAGCTCGAGAATCTTGTTTTTATTCACTTAAACCACCATCAAATATAAACATCCACCCTCCAGCTTTCAAATTATTACGCCTGATTGTATGTAGCTGCAGAAGAAAACTTAGTAGAAAATAGCAAAAATCTATGGATTTTTGAATAGAAATTTCTAGCTTATCAATTGTTGGGGCTTTTCCAAATTTTGAAGAAATGTTAATTGACTTATCTTTTAACAAATTGCAATTGAAAATGTGCACTTGGCTTAATTTTTCATTCAAAAATATGTGAAATACTCCAAGAGGTTTTTGGAATAGTAAAAAAACCACATTTTTTGTCGTCGATTTACGATGCATCACGGCACATACAGATTTTCTCCTATAGCTCACAATAATCTCTGAACCTTTTACTTTAAGCATGTATTCACAATTTTTTGAAGATCCTTACCAAATCAGAAAAAATCATAATTTATTACAGGCTAGTATTTCCACCCATTTGTTTACGTTTTCTTGCACACACACGATCTGTCAAAAATTAGCTTCGAAATCGCGGATTTAAGTTCAAATTTCTTAATTTTCACGGTAACCAAAGTTACTCTAATCTGTATAAAAATCCATACAGTTTCAAGAAAAGTGTCTCCACGCACTTTTATGTTTGGGCGTTTTATGCAGAGCGTGTCTATAGAGCTTTTATACATTTGCGAGCTATCGGCCAGTTAGTCAATTCTGTATATTTTGACATGGGGATACCCATGCATTTTCAAAATTTCTTCAAAAAAGTGAAAGTTAATGAAATTTCTCAAAAAAAATCATAAAAATTTATTTTCTTGCGTAGCATTAATATCTTTATTGTAAATTAAATATATAAGACCGACCATCCTGGTGCCGGAATATTGCTTTTTAAATATTTTTTTTCGTTCAAACTCAAAACTAATATGGCTCAACTTGAAAGTCCCATAACATTTCATACCGATTAACATAGATGTTGACTCAAGGCCAGGAGGGCATGCAGAATTCTGAAAAAAAAAAATAATTTTAATCTATTGTAATAGCATAATAGAATCAGTTCGTCTTGTAACAATTAATTATACTGAAAACTTAATCGAAATCGAAAATGATCGAAAATCTTAGGAAAAACTTTGTTGGATAGAAAACATAAATTTTGTCTGATTGGGAACAAACACAATCATTAACGATTTTTGTGATACCTTTCCGATGAACCGAAACGGTTGCTCCCTCAAGCTGGCAGAATGGTAGAACGATGCACACCCATCGAGGATTGAACTGGTTGGTGTTATGTCGGGTATTTCGGAGTATAAAGTTCGTACAACTTACTCGGATGGCCGTCGTACCAAACTGAATCTTTTATTCGGCTCACACTTGGAACATGGTCAATTGTATAATCAAGGTATGTCAAATTGTTGTTTATGATTGTATTAGTCTTCGGGCGTAGTGTACGACACTACACTCCTCCCTTTCTTTATAAATTTGTTATTTCATTAAGCGTAAAGTCTTTGAGATAGGCTGGTCGTTTGGAATCCCTTCGAGCACGTTTTCGACATTCGTTTGTCGTTTCCTTCTCGAGACTTTCGTTTCGCGTTTCCTTCTCGGGACTCCTTGTTTGGTGTAAGTCGGTCAACTCTGAATCTTCGCTATGAGGAGGCAGGTTGCATGATGTGGTCGCTCCTCCAGTTGTATCTGAAAAAAGCTTTTTGAGATGTGAGACATTTCTGTACATTGTAGTGCCAGTTGAATTGGATTTCAGTTTAACCCTTGACCCCTCCCTTTGGATAACCTCAAATTCTTCTGGGTCGAATGTTGTGGACAGTTTGTTATCTTTTTGAGTCCTTTTGACGACAACTGTTTCTCCCTCCTTCAAGCTATTGTGTTGTGTACCACGTCTGTTGTTGGCATATTCTGTAGATTGAAATTTCTTAGCCTTGTCACGGTCTTGGATTTCTTCGAGAATGTTTTCTGGTTTTGTCATCAATCCTGGTAACTTGTCTTTCATAATCCGTCCAAACATTAATGAGGAAGGAGCTACTCCAGTTGTTGAATGCGGCGTTGAGTTTTGCATCAAGACAAACATGCGTAGATCCCATTGCCAATCGGACCCTTGTTCTTGGGAAATTTTCATTCGTTTTCCGATTGTTCGATTTATTCGTTCCACCTCCCCGTTAGCTTGTGGCCAATACGGAATGGTTCTTCGATGTTCTATCCCAAATTGCTCCAAAAACTGACGAAACTCTCCGCTCACAAACTGTGGACCGTTATCTGTTCTTAGGGAAACGGGCATGCCAAATCTACAAAACGTTTCGTGAAAAGCACGAACGGTGAGGGTAGCGGTGATGGTTTTCATTATTATTACTTCTGTGAACCTACTAAAGTAGTCGATTATCACCAGCAAATTGTGCCCTGACGGAAATGGTCCGGTAAAGTCAATGGCCAAGTGAGCCCATGCCCTATCTGGTAATTTTGTGGAACAGATTGGTTCTGGTGGGCTCAAGCCTGATACTAAGGTGCAAGCTTTACACTTTTTAACGTAGGATTCTACTTCTTTATCCATTAGTGGCCACCATACCTTCTGTCGTAGGTTTCGCTTCATTACCACTATACCGGGATGAGTTTCGTGAGCAATGTCCAGTACCCTCGATCTTAGTAAAGTAGGTATTACTAGTCTATCTCCTCGGATCAACAGGTTTCCGGACCTTGACAGTTCCGAAATGAACGGTTTGAAAACTTGAGGTACCTTACCCAATTCCCCTGTTTCTAACGCAGTTATTGTGTCCCTTAGCTCTGAATCTCTACTTGAGATGTCTTCAACTTCTTCAAGCGTAACAGCTTTGGGTATATCCAGTCTGGCCAAGTGATAAATGCAAGCTTCTTCTGAAGGGTCAAATTCCTTAGGAGTTTGTACTGATAATCTTGACAACGCGTCCGCCAAATTGCTGGATCCGGGTTTATAAACAATTTCAAAATTATAAGCTTGTAGTCTCATCACCCACCTTTCAATCCTTGCGCATGGTTTCGCTCGTACTGTAAACAAGAATTGAAGGGGTTTGCAGTCGGTAACTACCCGAATAAGAAAATACTGTTACCAAACAGTTACTATAATAGTTATACAACTATTTAGAACAGCGTAAAAAAACTTTTAGTAAACGATAACTGACATCGTAAAAAACATTCCACTAAATGTGAAATCCAAAACGACGGTCTGTTGAATATGGCGTTAAGTTATGTTACTGTTTAAAACTGTTAAAACAATTGTATGGGGCAACTGTTCTACAAACAGTTTGATAAAGGTTTATAAAACGCTTATGAACAACGTTTTCAGGGTGTTGGACTGTTTCTCGAATAAATATATGTGCATGCCTTTTTCGATGATTTATCAAACCGTATCCAAAACTGTTATAGTAATCGAAATGAAGATTATACGAATCGTTTGTACCAATATTACTGTATATTTGATGGTGTCTAATATAACGAACCATAAAAAAAAATGTAAGATTAGATCATGTCGTTAAACTTTTATAAGACGATAACCTCAAAGCTTAATAAATTCTAAAGAATAATGTTCATCAATCATCAAACTATTCTCAAAACCTTTTATTTTTCCGTAATTGTATGATCGTGTTATAAGTTTTTCATGACAATTTTCTATCCAATTGAACACTAACACTGGGTTAAATTTAGATATCCTTCAGAAGCTGTGGATCCTAATGTGAGGCCGGTTCAGCTAGGGGGTCGAGTTGGTCCATTGAAGGCTTCGTCACCGGGATAAGTGGTGCTTCCGAGAGATCTGTGATATTGCCACTCAAAATTGGTCACATTCTCAAACACGGAATGGCACGTTTCTCGAAATTTTTCCTCCATCAGTATTGCTGAAACAAAAACAATAAAATATTAGTACCTATTTAATTTCAAAATTAAGAAATAATTAACAAGTTTCCAATCATATTAATCTTCACTAACCGATGATGGTTTGCAGCTTCTTTGTCCTACTTCGTTTACATTTCATCAAACCAGGGAGGGGCAGGAAATCATCCATCCTAACCAACCGACTGCTGCTACCTCTTCGGAAGTGCTGTTTGCTCGTTCCCGATCTCCGAAAGCCGGTGTTCCATCTCCGCACACCTCGATAGCAAAAACAAAATCGCCAGTGCTGTCATTGTAGCTTATTCCACCTATTTTCATCATTTTTATGCTACAGTTCAATGGTAAAATGATGTGGTGTGGTTCTTCCGGAGACAGTCGAATCGGTTTTGATTCTTTGGATTTACACGAGCTGGGATTCGTAGTGGTGGCCGGCTGCATTCTGGAGTGGTGAGGAAACGCTGAATCCAAGAACCGGATGAGTAGGTGCTTATTGAAGAACTCCGAGAACGCGAGACAAAATAACAATGAAATGAAATGCGATAAAAATGAAAACAAACTCAACGCCATTTTGAATTCTGATTGTCCTCTCTGATGAAGGCAGTGATGCCAGTTGACTGGTATTGAAAATTTTTCAGGAAATTCGAATTAATTATTTATTTGAGCCATATTTGTTGAAGTTGTTTTTGATAATATTTATATCGATTGAAAAAAAAAATTGAAATACAGTACTGATCATAATTGTATAAAGATTGGAAGCACGCGCACTGTCACTTCTACTTTGAACATCCATAACATTTTTTACTCTGAAGATATTTTTTGATCAAATTTACTGCGTAAAATAGATCAACTATCACACTATTATCCCCTATTATATCACAAAATTTGAGTTTTCTGAAGATTTTGTGGTCAGAGTTGTTGATCAAAAAATATCATCAGAGTAAAAAGTTATGGAAGTTCAAAGTCAAAGTGACATACGTGCTTTCAATTTCTATGCAATGATGAACGGTACAGTATGTTAAAAGAAGAATGATAAAGTTGAATGTTTACGTGTTTACTGAGTTTTATAATAATCTTCATATAAATATGAAGATGAATATAAACGTATTTATGCCACAGTTTAAAATTTATCCTTTATAAGTATAAATAGAGATGAAAAAACGATATGAACTAAAATACAAAATAATGTTGTTCATTCATATTTTCTTTAAGTTGTAAACTCATAAAAAAATTCTAAGAAAAATACAGATTATTAATTTATCGCGAATCAAAATTATTTAAAATCTTCCTGGCATCTCGGACTGCTAGTTTCGCTGAGTGAAAAATGCGCACGTTCGAGGTTTTAGTTCAAGATCATCTTTACCTTTCATATAAACATCACTTTTTACATGAACGTGAATGATTCGTTTTATTCCTTCTTGAAAAAAAAATCAAACAAGGTTTCACATTATTTCTACGACTACATGAACAGTCACTATTTCTGGATTAGTTTAATTACAGTATTGATTATACAAGTTAGGGTTTTTTAACATGCGGGTAGTTTGAATCTGGTTCCAAGAAGGTACAACCGGAATTTCTCGACCGCCCACACTAATGCCAACGCTTCCCGTTCCGCTGGAAGTATTTCTTTTCAAGGTCTGTCAAAGCTTTACTAGCAAATGATATGATTCGCGTGTTTTTATAAGTATCCATTTGCAACAAAACGGCACCCAAACCTGCCGGACTAGCATCTGCAACCAGGACACATGTATCTTTGGGATTAAAATAGCCGAGAAATTTTGAAATCTTAACTGATCTCTTTATGTCTTCGAAGGCATTTTGTTGCCTAGAGGTCCAATTGAATTTTTCCTCAGTTCTAAGAAGTTGTCTGATTGGCTCGGTTTTGTCGGCCAGATTTGGGATGAATCGACCGATGTATGTTACCAATCCCAGGAAGCTTCTTAGTTCCGATATATTATTGGGTGCTCGAAAAGACTCTATGGCTGCAATTTTGCTTTCAGTGGGTCGAATTCCGTGTTTTGACAGTTTGTGACCCAGAAACTCTATCTCGGACGCATTAAAAACACATTTATCTTTGTTAAGTAAGATATTAGAATCATCCAGTCTATTTAACAGTGCTTTCAGACGTCTGTCATGCTCATCTTGAGAACCTCCAGTAACTAATATATCGTCGAGATATACAATTACTCCCTCGAGTCCCGCGACTATTGATTCCATTACTTTTTGGAATAACTCGGGTGCGCAACTTATACCAAACATTAAACGTTTGAACCTGTCAAGGGAAAATTGTATTTATCAATAGAGAGAATAAAAACAAGAAAAAAAAAACACGTTTACATTGTTTCTCCTGAAGCAAAAGTTTATTTTAATACATTGTTTTTTTTTTATTATACAAAGGAATATCTGACTCGTTTGGATTTTACCTGAATAATCCCTGTTTTGTTATGAACGTGGTTATGCCTCTGGAACGTTCAGATATCTCCACCTGATGGTATGCCTCTTTGATGTCAACCTTGGAAAACAAGGTTGCTCCGTTTATTGATCCAAACAACTCGTCCACAATCGGTAAGGGGTGAGTTTCTCTTAACACCGCCTGGTTAGCTTTCCGCATGTCGACACATAGCCTTATCTCTCCAGAATCTTTCAGTATAGGAACAACTGGTGACACCCATGCTGAAGGTTCTTGAACTCTTTCGATAATATCTTGTTCTAGAATAAGGTTGCCAGAATTTTTTCCACTCCCATCCGGGCCTAGCAATTCCGGGCATTTTTTCAAAAAAACCTGGCAAAATCCGGGCATGGATTTCAATTTTTCAAATCCAAAAACCGGGCAAAAACCTGGCAAAATTTAGGTGTAATTATACATAATAGCAAAAAAATGCAAAAAAAAAATTGAAATTAATATTTTATTAATGTAATTGCAGACTTCCAAAAACTTTTTGGAACACTTAAATATTTAAAGGTTTATGAAAGTAAATCAGCGAAATTATTTGAAACAACCGTTGAAAATTTCCATACCGTTAATCGATTTTGCTGAAACTTACTCAAAAACTTTAATTTTTTTTTTGGTGTCTTTGTGAAAATTGTGAAAAAATCCGGGCAATATCCGGACTATTTTCACGATATCCGGGCAACCGGGCCGGACCGGACTTTATCGAAATTTTGCATCAAATATCCGGGCAAACCCGGATAAAACCGGGCAATCTGGCAAGCTTATTCTAGAAGATATCGAAGTTTAGCTGCTACCTTTTCCTCCAAAGCAAATGGTACTCTTCTATACGCTTGCTGTATTGGCTGAACGTCATGATTAATAGGAATCTCAACTATAACTCCTTTGATCTTTGGAAAAGTGTTCGTTTCTTTTAAAGAATTGATGTTGAAACCGATTTTCAAAACATTCAATAGTTTTGCAGTTTCATCTCCAAGGAGACATTGCTTCCCATCTTCTGCTATGTAGAACTGCGCTATGGTTTTATTATCCCCGGCTCTTATTTCTGACGTGAACATTCCAACCAATTTCAAAGGTTTTTCAGAACCATACGCTTTGAAAGAACGATCTACGTTTGATTCGAAACGAACATCTGCTCTTGATTTTCGCAACTTATCCCATGTCTTCAAGTCAATCAGATTGGCTGCCGCTCCTGAATCAATAGCCATCGGGATTCGAACTCCACCAATCTCAAATGGGAAAATATTTTGACCCATAACGAAACAAATTTCATCGTCTTTGTTATGCAACTCTTTTTCGATAGTTTTCTCGGGAAAGACAGCTCTGATCCGTTTAGCGGATGGCTCTCCTTCTGCTCGGGTGCACCAATTTGCGAAATGGCCAATTTTACTACACTTGTAGCATTGAGCATCTTTGGCCAGACATTCGTGGGAGTCCTTGATATGTCCGCGTTGACCGCAGCCGAAACAAATCCTATTATCGACCTTAAACTGCTGTCTATCCGTTGGGAAACTTTTTCGATGAATGTTTGATGATTGATAACCTCCACGTTGACGAATGTTTTGAAAATCTCGGTGGAAACTTGTGTTATCTTTTCCAATCCATCTTCCACGGGAACTATTTCCAAAATCAGGTCGCATAGTTCGCACATTTGAAGCATCTTGTCGGGGATATAGATAGGTTCTTGGGGCCCATCTGCCTTGGGAGTCATAACCATACTCTGGTCGCATAGATCGTTGTTGGGCTTGTTATACTGGTAGCGACGTTCTGATGACGGCATAAGCGATGAACAGTACGGACGTGAAGTCAATATTGGTCCATCAAACTGGTGTTGTTGAACACCAACCTTGCAAACTGCACCTGTTGGTCTTAGTGAAACTTCCGCGCTTTCTAGCTCTTTGCACTGTTCTTCTACTTCCTCAAGCGTCCTACCAATAGCTACTACTTCGTTCAACGTGCGATCTTTTTCCAAAACCTTTTTTCTAAGAGCTTTAGACGTGCTATGTTCCCCAATTTGATCAATTATCATGGATTCAAAAGTGGCTTCATCAAAATCGCAACGACTTGCCTGAATGCGTAACCTCATTACAAAATCGTTGAATCTTTCCCCGGTTTGCTGTCTGATTCGTCGCAAAATATTTCTTTCATATGTACGTCTACCAGCCGATGGTTGGAAATGTGCATCTAGCTTTTCGATTGCCACATCGTAAAAAGGAGGGTCCTTAGTGACATAACGAACGTCATTTACTCCTGGTAAGTGCTCGAAAATATCCTGAAGTTCTGGACCACCCAAATGGAGCAATTGGTTTCTCTTAGCCCGCTGGCCTTTAATCGCATTGGCTTCCAGATAATATTCGAAAGCTCGTTTCCATTTCCGCCATTGAGAGGCGAGTTGTGCTTGGTCCACGTTAACATCGAATGGCTTTATCGCTCGTGAAGGATCCATGCTAATAAAAATAATCATTGTTAATTTTTTTTTTTTTTTTTTAGAAACAAAACTTCCTGTGGTGAAGTATCAATTATGCCTAGATACACAAGAAATTGCAACTTATGCGGTTTGAAATTTATTTTTACCACTCCGTCTTATTGTTCTCGCAGTGGAATAAATCCATCTAATCCGTCACATGTTCTCGCAAGAGATGGATAAAATATTTTGAAATGTGTTCTTGTTATTATTCTAAGCACAGTCGGTTATTGATTGCTTGACTTATTCAAAGTTATTCCCTGTTTTTTTTTATACTTCCAGTTTAAAAATTTACCTTAGCTTACTTCTTGTTCTGCGTATCAAATAATAAAAAAAAACAAATGTTTATTAGAGGTGAAATTTTCTCGCATTGTAAACTCTGTCAATTCAGCAACACTGTTTTACTACGACTTATCATCGATGACAATTATTCAACTGGCCAGCAAGAGAACAAGAAAGTCAAAGTACACTCACTCACCGACCTTGTTTCCTTTCCTTGGATTTGCATTATTATTTTCCCCTTGCATTTATACAATCACAACTACATCGATTCATGTACAAAGCGAATCACGCAAACATGTTTATTTGCCTCTTTCCTTTTTTTTCACGACTCTGACTCTCAGTCATTCCTCCAAACGTTTGCTAACGATATCTCGACACCAACACACGCGTGTGAATCCGACCCTCGGTCCTTTTCACAATGTTTCGAATATAGTGGCTCATTCATTTTTGTAAAACAAATTTCTCCCACGAATCTGACTCTCGGTCCCTTTGCCAAACGTTAGTTCAAAATATCTAAGTCAAGCGTGAGTTTTCAAAAGGACGTATGTCGCAAAAGTAAACAAATTGAGTTACTGTTTGCACGGTATAGTAAATTTTATTTTCTTCTGTATGAATTAACTGTTTGTACAAAAAAAAAATAATATGCCGTTAGCTAAAAAAATATACAAACGACCTATGTCATCTTTTCTCAGTGTTTTCGAAATTCTTCTTTACACCTCTTTTTGGTAAAACGACGCATCTTTCAAAACAAATAATATCGCACACACAGCAGATAGGATCGCAGCAAACCGTCGTATGCGTCAAATCAGATACGTCGGTTTTTTCACATCATTGCAGATGCGTCAGTTTTAAAATAATTATTATTTTAAAACTGACGCATCTGCAATGATGTGAAAAAACCGACGTATCTGATTTGACGCATAATGAAAACAATTTGTCCAAGCGACGTATCATAAAGGGTGTATGTAAATATTAAACTGTCACAACGACGAATCATTATGGCGTATGTGAAAAAAAACTCAACAATACGGTGTAAAATATTTTTTTTAACAAATTCACTAGGAAACAGCAAAAAATCCAGTATGCCCAAACCTATAATTAAAACATTATTGTTTTTCCTACAGCTGCCATGATAAAACTTGATTCTAGATCAAACAGCTTTAAATAGCATTTATTTATATTAACATAATTTTGTCCCTCCTTTTTCTCAGATTTTGTCTGATGTTACATACGTCCTTTTGAAAACTCACGCTTGAAGTACAAACACACGCGTGTGAATCCGGCGCTCGGCCCTTTTCACCATTTTTCGAATATTGTGAATAATTCATCTTTTAATCTAGTGAAGAAAGTTTTCCTTTTTCTTCCTGAATATTATGGATTTCGATATCTACCAGTGTTTGTGAATCCGACACTCGGTCCTTTTCACATCTCTCCCAATGTAATTCATTACACAACGGCTCTCTCCAAAACAGTAAATCCGGCGCTCGGCCCATTTTACGTTTTTTTCCGTTCACTTTGCTCCTGGTGCAATGATATTGGAGCACTAAAAATAAATGAAAACTTACTTACGTGTCCAAAGTTTCTAATTGCGATGTTGGAAAAGGAAAAATCTAGCCTCAGTAGAGCTACGAAAACTACGAGCAGTATTTTCCTCCGGGCGATTCGATCAGCTGTTCTGTGGGACTCACTAAGCCTCGTTGCTTAACTGTTTTCATCTCCTTTCACTGGAGTCACAAACACAATTACCATCACATTTTTCTCTCTCTGAGTTACCCAAATCGCTCTGCTGGTAACACTACAACCACACTTTTCCACTCGGTCTTGAATTTTTCATGAATTTAAAAGATGGCCACTTCTAAAGATTTTTTCATTTTCACCCATAAATTGATTTTTTTTCCGATATAAACCCATTTTATTTGAAACACAACTTCCATCATAACCAACTCTTGGTCATTTGACTTCATCGGTATCCCTTCTTTCACTACCCGCCAATTCAATTAAATTCTCAAGATCACATTTTCGGAAACCATCTTTAATACCATAGCCATCAATCTATATAGCTCCAATTTTCACCACAGGTAACTTTTGATTTCTTTTCTAGAAATTAGATCACATTTTCGCATTTTCGGAAGCCATCTTTAATACCATAGCCATCAATCTATATAGCCACAATTTTCACCACAGGTAACTTTTGATTTCTTTTCTAGAAATTATTTCTTATACTTTCGGTACTTACATATTTCACTCCCGTTCAATTAACTTTTTCGCAAACACAAAACGCAACCGCAAAAGACCGCTTTTTTCCGTCGTCGCCAGTGTTATGTCGGGTATTTCGGAGTATAAAGTTCGTACAACTTACTCGGATGGCCGTCGTACCAAACTGAATCTTTTATTCGTCTCACACTTGGAACATGGTCAATTGTATAATCAAGGTATGTCAAATTGTTGTTTATGATTGTATTAGTCTTCGGGCGTAGTGTACGACACTACAGTTGGCAATGTCCGGATTGGCACCGAGAATATTTCAGGTCAGATCCAACATCTCTTGGTTCAGCTCGTTCCCCAGCTGTTTCTGTAGTATCAGTCCCGTACCTGCGTTTCGACTTCCCGTTCCTTTATCTTAACAAGTACCAAACGTCTGTGCTGTAGTTAAAAAAAATCAAATATGGAAAATCAGGAACTGCAAAAAATTTCAAGCGTCTTAACACTTTGGTAAATGTTGTTTGACATACCTTTTTCTGTGTTATGAGCTTTTGCTTTTGCAGGATTCGGATGCCGTTTTCTGCTGTCGTTCTTGAGGACGTCCTTTCCACTTTCTTCGAACTCGAATCGGGAATGGTTCTGGTTGCTGTGACATACGAAACGGAGCTGATCTATATCCTTCTTCTCGGAAGCGGAGACTGCTGCAGTCACTAAAAATGTAACATAATTCTAAGATTATTGTTCATGAGAATTAAATTTTTAATTCTTACTCAACCAGCCGCCGGCACCTCGCGGCACTTGTAGACGATAATAATAACACATACTTCCTAGGTTGTTTCCTGATGCACATTATCGGATAGCGGTCGATTTTTATTCTATTAAGCCCAATCTGAAATGAAAAAATAAAAAACGAATCAATTGTAGCAGTTTTAATAAAATATTTTACATCAACGCACCAATTTCCAAAGCCCAAATGAAGAGAAGCGACAGATTTTGCAAAGGAAAAGTTAAAATTGATGATTTTACCTCGAATTAATAGCCCATATTAATAAAACAGTTTGATTGTTACTCCATCCATCATCAGAAAGCACAAGTGATTTTTCTTTTTTTCGCTTCGACATCCCTTCAAATAAAATTCCAACAACAGCAAACTTTTTATACAGAGCTGAATAATCGAGATTTAGTTCAAAACTGTATACTGACAACCCAAAACTACTCAGAATTGCATTGGGGATATGCAAATTATGAACAACAACCGATTAGTTATGCTCAACGTATAACCGCAACGCATTTTATGAATAACTCAATTTTTCCGTGTTGATTTTGGCGATGGGACAGTGTATGAAAAAAAAACTTCATTTTCATCAAGCCCGTTCAACAGCCAATTGAAATCGGTTTCAATCGATTTCGATTGGTAAATTGTTGTTCACTCAGCCAATGTTGTGATCGAAACTAATCCAATTGACGTTCAATGAAGCCAATCGGATTCGATCGAAACCAATCGAAATCGATCAAGCTCGAGAGCAGGATTCGTTTCTATCGGTTTCTATCGCACTAACACAAATGCAGTTGTTTACTGTCAAAAAACAGCTGATTCGGTTTGTTTTTAATTTTTAAGTTTGAAAGTGATGTCATTCGGTGTGGTGTCCCCTGTCGTGTACTGAGTCGGTGGTGCTGTGCCGTGCTAAGTCGGTGTCGGTGGTGCTGTGTTGGTCGGTGCTGCTGTGTCGGTGGTGCTGTGCCAATCATGCTGGGTCGGTGTTGCTGTGAAAGTCGTACTCTGCCTGGTATTCTGACTCGATGGTGCTGTGCCAGTGAGAGTGATGTCGGGCGATGTGGTGTCGGCGGTCATACGGTGCTCCCGCCCGGGGAGTGAAAAAAAAACGATGTTAGCAAATTAGTTTTGTTTTTTAAGTTAACCGGAGAATAAATTTATATAAGTTGTATATTGATATAAGAAATAAAATATTTAATAAAAATAAAACGCTAGCTTTTAAAAAAAACTTTATACGCATCGTTGTTTTTTTATTTTCTTTTACTTTTACTCAGTTTTTTTTTGTTTTGGAAAATAAAATTAAAGATCATTTCGATTTTGCTTTTTTTAAATAAGACAATCAATCCAGAAACCTCACAGTGTATAGCTGAATAACAAAATGACAATAAACACAGCGCGTTAGTATTAGTGTCTGGCTGTTCATTCAGCAGCCTGATAGAAATCGATCGAAGTCAATTGGAAAAACAGCTGATCAACTGTCAATCCATTTCAATTGATTTCGATTGAGTTCTGTTGAACACACCTATCGTTTTCAAACAGTTCTGTATATATAATTTGTTTCAGTGTCGCCATGCGCGCAAAAAATTAGTAAACAAAACAGACACGCGTAAACGGAATTCAATTCCGGAATTTCCACTAGTTTTGCCGCAGGAAACTGTTAATTTGTAGTTTAAGTGATTGAAGTTGTTTGCGAAACATGATCACATCCGAAACAAACCGAGCAACGATAGTGAAAGGCCGGCTTCTTCGCGAAAACGGCATCAAAGTTTTGGACGAATGGCTCACCGGATGCGTTTCATTCTGCTTACAAGTAAGTCCATGTAACTCGATTTGTTTTCAGCTAGTCATCACAAAAAACTTTTTAAACCTATGTATTTGAAACATTTTTGTTAATTAGGAGAATTTAAATCCGATTATGTAATACCCGTTAAGATTAAAAAAAAAAAAAAAGAATGCAATGGGATTTTTTAATTGAACTTTCATTCAAAAATTTGTAGGAAAATCCCAAAATCTCCAACGAATCGCTGTACAAATTCACCTTCGAACAGTGGTTGCTGGCCGACCTGGCCGAAATTGGCGTTTCCTGTCTACCGGAATCGGTGGACACCGAAATAAAATGCTTCACCCTGAGCGGACAGTATCCGCTGCAGCTGAACTTTCTCCTAGATATTTCGGAATCATGTTACGATCAGTTGCGAAATCTTTACAACAAAAAGCTAGACGAAGCAGACGATGAAATCCAGATGCGCAAAAACGCCAACCAACACGTGAAGAAAAAGCGAATGTTGAAGCTGGAACTGACCGATGGAAAACGAACGATTGTTGGGATGGAACACAGTCCGATTTCGGTGTTGAACACCAAACTACCACCGGGGGTAAAAATTCTTGTTATGGGACCAATAAAATGCATCAATAGGGTTTTATTTTTAGAACCTAAGAATATACGGGTTCTAGGGGGGGAGGTTGATACACTCCTAATTACCAATGCCTTCGAGAATATTCTCTTGAAGGCCTTGAATCAACCCTTGAATCCGACTCCTAGGACCGAGTATGAAGAAGTAGTAGTGGAACAAAATCGTAAAAATGCCTACAACAATATTGCTGCTGTTCCGATGGTATTTGCTTCTCCAGCAAAACCGACCCCGAACAGACACAACGGACAATCGAACGACGATTGGGATGACGATATGTTCCTCGGTATCAATCTGGACGGTATTGAGCAACCTAACAGTAAACCACCGGAACAAGTTCCAACTATCAGCACTCTAATGGATGATGACGACGATCTAGAAATCATAAACGTCCCAGAAGAGGAAATCATGAACCAGCAGGTTTCCTCTACTAGAACTTCTCAACCATCTCCACCGGTTAGGCAAACTCCTCGGAAGCGAGTCAACTACCGGTTGCCTTCGTTTGACGGCCCAGATGACGATATAGACGCCCTTAGCAATCTAGAAAATGAAATCCGCAACGAGCAAATGCAAGCGCCGTTCCTGGAAGACGAACCAGAACCTCCTATGTCTTCACCGGCAGTCGTACAACCTACAAAACGACCTCGTGTGTTTCCCGAAGATCCAAAATCCCCTCCCAAGAAACCTTCAACATCGGTTACCGCCATCGATGATGGCCAACGACCATCGACGAGTAAAAATTTCGACAAGTGCTCGGTATCAGCCTTTTTCGATGACAGTCTCGATGGAGATGACGACGCCTTCGAAGAACCTGTAGTACAATCGCAACGGGATGACATTTGCTCCCCGAGGTATCGGTTCCAAATCGAAGGCTACAGTCTAGTGACAGTAACGCAGATCAGTCAACTGAGCGATGCCCAGCGAGATGAGATGACTTTCGTTGTATTTGGGGAGGTTGAGGAAGTTTTTGAACGCATTCGGGTTACCGATGAGGGTTGGAAACTGGGCGTGATGGTGACGGATCGATCCGAGCGGGTGTTGCCGGTAAGAATGCCATGATTTCAAACAAATTCAAAAGCTTTTTTAATCAAATAGTTTTGTTGCAGGTACGCTTCCACAGTTCCGTTATCAGTTCTATGGTTGGGCATGAGGCTAGTGAAATTCAGCAGATGAAAAGGGCGAAGAACCCCCAAGTGATGAAACTGCTTGAAGAGGTAATTTTTTTTACTGCGTTGCAACTGAACGATATCCACTTCATGTCTAGCATACAAACAAGGCCTAAAAATTAAACGGCTACATCACTTAATTTGCTAGACCCTGTGAAGGCGCACACTTCTTCAGAAAATTTCAATAAAACTAATAGCCATATGTTTTCTTATCCCCAGATTCTGGTAACATTCAAAAATCAGCTTCAAGAGCTGCGGTGCTTTATTCGTGTTCGGTACCACAAGGGAAACGACTTTCCTTTTGCGATGGAGCTGTACGAGTGCACACCGCCCCGGCTATCGATCCTGTCAGACAAGATCGAACGGGAAAACGCCAGACACTTGCTGGAACTGATGCCAACCAACGGCTAGGGTCGAATGTGATATCTTCTGTTGAATGAGGTAAGACTTTTTTTTTATTGTCTTTAGTTTTTATGTTCGTAACATGTTGTCCTTAAAAATATATGTATATATTTAGCCTAACTTTTTGAAAGTTCTTTTTAATTATTCACATTTTTTGAGTAGAATGTACGTTGATCTTGAAGAAACATCACAATAAGGTAGGGTCAACAGAGTAAAAACAAGTTTGATCTTCGAAATCTCCCTTCCGTCTTTAAACTTCAAAAAAACTTAACGTTCTAAGAGGAATAGTTGTGGTCTCTAACGGAAAACCGTCAATGCATCGGTTTAAACACCAGCAGCTTTGCCTGTTCGTATGTGATCCACATGACAACATTCCACGAAACCAGTCGGGCAAAGGAAGGCACAAAGCCCTTGTAGAATGCGGCCATACCTTCCTTGCTGCCCATTTTGATGGCACAATCGATCGCCCCCGAGTATTGTCCTTTGGGTGAGTTCATGTATCGCGTTTTAACCACGTCAACGGGCGACGCGACGACAGTGGCCGCAAATCCGGCCACCAGGGCCGCACTGAAATGTAACCGCACATCGTTCGGGATGGAGGTGTAGGTGAGCAAAACATCCTTGACCACGTCATAGCACACGATTTCGGCCACGTTGATGATAGCATTGCGTCCGATGTTCGGAACCGCTCCCTTCCACAGTCCCCGGACACCTTCCTCGCGGCCGATCGTCCGGTAGGCTTCCAGTGTGGAAGTATACCGACGACCTGTGGCGGAACGGGAAGCCGCCTGGAAACGCACCTTGACCACGTCCGTAGGGTGAGCTAGCATAACCGCTAGACCACCGGTAGTCAGACCGGCGCTGATTCGAGTTAACAGTTGGAGGCCAGCCTCATTTTCTGTTTAAAGAAAAACACATTTTAGTCCTCAAAAAACTTTTCTACAAATACGCTTGCTCACCTTTGAAAATACCCGCGTAGAACACCTTCACGGTATCGTAGAGGCCCAGGCGAATCGAGGAGAAGCACATTTGGCGCTGCAGTCCAGCTGATAGGCCACTGTACAGGGTGAGGAAGCCCTCCTGGCGGGTGATGGTGGCGATCGTGCCGACCAAACCCCGGTATTGAACATGCTGATGGGTTCCGGGGATGATTGGAATGGCGGCAGGGTTAAGTTTCAGAGCATTTAGGGCGCTGTTCCCGATGCTGCTGCTCACCGTTGTGGCTGGGGTCGCTTTCAGAACTCCCGTTGTCCTCAGCGGTTGTTCTCCTTGGATCTGCAAAAAATGGGGGAAAATTGTGAGTACTTCAATAATTTTGCAGTGAGTTTTGTATTAGGTTGCTCTTCCTATAGAAGGGTATATGAAGATTATATTATAATTGTTAAGGTTTGAAAAGTCACCAGCAGATGTATTCAATTGGTAATTGGCCGTCCTAGAGATTTTTTGTAAATATTGAATTATACCGCCAGTTTTACCTACGGAGGATCGAATAACTTGATGAATTTACACCTCTTTTCGTATGACTAAGAATGTCGATTTGACCCTTTTCGTGGTCCAGAGGGTGGTTCAGAGGGTACAGAGAGGGTCTAGAGCGTGGGAGCAAATCCAGTTATAAGAATGGTCAAGAGAACCGCATTTTCCCTATCACCTTCTGATGACCACAGTGGCTGGTGCACTCGTGGAACAGGTTGGGTGAATGACAGAACTGGTGGTCATTCCTTTACTGCTTTTGTGAAGGAATAAAATCTGGTCATCTGCAACGGTCAGTAGTGGTTAAAGGGTGGTTATCTGCCGTTCAGGTAATTACCTGGCGAGTCTTGCAGGAGCTGCTGCATCAACTAGCGCTGAGTTGGCCTTGAGCCTCGTAAGGTTTTATGTCAATCTTTTGCAAAGTTCCCAAAAAGAGATAGTATGAGAACCATTAAAGATGACTGCATCTGCGGAAGTTGGATTAGGACCCATATAGCATAGAGAACTCATGTGATCATCAAAAGTCATCGACTTATTTTCCTTGATTATACCGAACTGCCATGGTCCAAATAGTAGCTAGAGACGTCTTCTTGCGAGCGTAGCAATGTCGAAACTACGATACGGAGGAGCGATTTGGAACTCCGCCCTAGATGTAGAGTGCAACAGAACGAAATTACGGAGCAAACATCGGCTGATAGCCATCCCAAGTAACACAGATTATGCCAACTAGCATTAGGAAGTTTTATCATGGTTTAATTATCGCATTTTTTTGTGCAGCTCGTTTTATGGCGGTTTTATTATGGTCATGCAGAATGCTTATAATTTTTTTCGACCATATGTTTTCAGATGGTTTTGAAAACGCTAATAAAACTTTTATTAAACATGCTGTTTTAGTTATTTTGAAAGAGTTGTGAATGCTTTTTTTAAGCTATAATAAAACACAAACCTAGAAGTTTGCTCCAAGCTTTCTTTTGCATGTTTTATAATAGCACTCAGTGCATGATTATTAAACCGCCATAAAACTTAGTGACAGTTCTCGATCAAGATGTCAAAACAGGACACGCTCAGATTAGATAGCACATATTTGAATTGGAACTCCCATTTTTACACATTTTTGGTAAGTTATGCGTGTTGGTTTTGAGTTAAAATTAAAAAAATACATCTTTGAAAACTTGAAATCACCGAAAGTGGTATGAATATCTTTACAATATGAGTATTGAGTGAAAGGGCCCAAATAGTAGGAAAAAAAATTGTTGCTTGACGCCATCATTAATTCAAGATGGCGGCTTCCGCTTTTATTTTCAAAGCTGTAAATTACTGAAAATATCGTGAAACCTTCACAATATGGTTATAAGGTGAAAGTAATAAGAGAGTAGAATAAGAGTAGAAGTCAAATTTCGTTGCCCGTCGCCATCTTAAATCCAAGATGGCGGCTACCACTCAACTTGAAAATACTGTAAATGACTGAAAATCGCATTAAACCTATATTATAGGGGTATAAGTTGAAAGAAATCAACCGGTAGAAGTTGAATTTCGCTATCTGACGCCATCTTGAAATCCAAGATGGTGGCTTCAGCTGAACTTAAAAATACTGTAAATGAATGAAAATAGCATGAAACTCCCAAATATTTTGTATTGGGTTTTCGCGTTTCTCTGAAAATCTGTAAGTGACTGAAAATCCCACAAAAACCACCACAATACAGACCCCGTTCGTTTTTGGCAACATTCGATTTTGACAACATCGAATTTGGTACACGTGCCTAAATCAGACAGTTAACAGAAACAACATAACCCTATAGTTTTCGCAAGAATAAGACCAATACAATTTAAACATAATAGCATGATAGGAATAATAGAATTACATAAATGGCAAAAAAAAACAAAAACTATAAACAAAACATGAAAAGTGCTAAATGCATTAGAAACATAATGAAAAAATAATAAAAGTGATTTAAAATGATCTAAATTGTCTTAAAATAGTAGGTTTAATGTAGTATTACGTGATAAAAGTTGTGTTCAAGCGATTTTCATTGATTAACAGTATTTTAAATTCAGTGGAAGCTGCCATCTTGGATTTCAAGATGGCGTCGGAAAGAAAAAAATCGACTTCTAGTTTAGCCCTTTCACCCAATACCCGTATAGTGGTGGTTTAATGCGACTTTTTGTCAGCATTAAGCATTAAAAGTTGAGCGGATGCCGCCATATTGGATTTCAAGATGGCGTCTGATAGCGAAATTCAACTTCTACTCGTTAAGCCCTTTCACCCGATACCCATTTTGTTGGGGTTTCATGCGATTTCAAGTCATTTACACCATTTTAAAGTTCAGCGGAAGCCGCCATCTTGGATTTCAAGATGGCGTCAGACAACGAAATTTGACTTCAACTCATGATTTATTCCACGGGTCATTCAAAACCAATCCCTTTTCATTCAAAAAGTCTGTCCTCATTTACTGTACTAATGATTAACAACTCAGAAATGAGGAACTCAACCTTAGCGTGTAATTGGTTGGCTTGCGAGAGAAACGTCAAATCGTAGCTTTTTTTGGGGTCATCATTAAACCATAATAAAACTATGAATTGACTCACGCCATGTTGGTTGCAAAATCGAAGGGCACAAAATGACGCCATGTTGATGGATTCACAATGCAAGCATTGGAAAAAAAAATTTCAGGCTTTTTTCCATCAATTCCATCATGATTGACCATCAGATATGACGAGGCGCATTTATTTTAAGATACTATTTCATATACATTTTACCTAAAATCTTGACTGGCAGTAGAAAAGAAGCTCAATATATGGTTAAAACATTGGTTTTTTTAGCTATTAATTTTACCAGATCATATCTGAATAATGCAATCATCATTCATCAACCATTATGGTTGCTGGGAAAAATAAAAAAAAAACTCCGAGAACTGACAGAACCGAAAAAACAAAAATTTCTAACATGTTTTATAATAGCTTTTTAAAAGCTTTGGTGACCAAAATTGATGACCAACAATTATATGTCTTGATGACGTTTCTAGGGTAGGGCCAAATAGCCTGATTTTGGCTTTATTAGAGTCCAGGTGATGTTATAGAATGCGCTTTAGCTTTTTATGAAGATTAATGCGATAGTCCAAACGATATTTTGCTGACCATAATAAAGCTAAAATTGTTACTTGGGATGTGATTGTCCTTTTCATATAGGACCATCAATTGTGTGCCTATATCTAGTTCACTTTTTGGAGACCTTCGACAAAACTCTGGCGAAAGATAAGGAGTGTTACGAAACAAGAGCTGTTTGAAGAGTGCGTAATGCTCAACGAATAATTAGTGGTATGAATAAGGTTTAGCAATTGCTTCGATAGCTTTTACTTAGCTCGAAATCAATCAAAGCAAAAGTCCAAAGCATTTGCTTAGTTTGGTATGAATAAACATTTTCTAAGCGGATGTGTACTAAAGTCTTAGAACATAGCTTTTGCTTCGAAAAATAGAGCTATCCAACCAGCAGAATCTGAAGTTTTCTAAAGTAAAATGAAAGAAGACGATCAGAAAATTGAAAAGTACGGCTAAAGTAGCCTTGAACTCGACGAAGCGGTTGGTGGGTGTAAGAACGACCGGAATTTTTTTTTGTAAATGCGTGCTCGTATGTTGATGTTTAAAGAAAAATGAAAACATATTCGAATATTGTCAAACACAAAATTGCCTAACTTTAATATTTATCATAAGCTCTTCCACATGTATTCGGATCGGGATAATCCGATGTATAAAAAATAGTAATAGGCGCGCATTTTAATTTAGATATTTTTTAAATCTTAGGATTATAACAAAATTATATAAAAATGATAGATCTGTATAATATTTTAAATTATTACAATTTATTTCTTACTTTGAGCCAATTGGGACTTCTTTCACTATAGCCAGTTTTTTTTTAATTTGAAATATTTACTAATTGATTTGTTTAATCTTAGACGAATGATTTTATACAACGACAGGAATATGAAAAAAGTTGGGTTATCACTTCGAATTTTCTTTATCCAAGTTGAAAATGCCTTTTTGAATTGTTTTGAAGTGAAATATTGCTAATTTGATAAATTCATGACGTTATTAAAGATTTTTTTATTGGAAAAGTCTGCTACCGAGCATGCTTAGAAAATAAAGCAATAGCTAGGAGATTTGTCGAGCAATTGCTTCAGATTTGAGCTTTATTCATACCAAACTAGCTTGTTCTAAAAGTAAAAGCTCCTGACTGAGAAAACAGCTGTCAAAAAAACTTTATTCATAACAACCGAAGCAATTGCTTTAAGCGACTGCTCGACTGCTCGATTTAGTTTAGCAAAAGCAATAACTAGTTTTTTTTCATACCACCCAATAGGTGGTATGAAAAAACCCTAGCAATTGCTTTTGCTAAACTAAATCGAGCATTCGAGCAGTCGCAGAAAGCAATTGCTTCGGTTGATATGAATAAAGTTTTTTCTGACAGCTGTTTTCTCAGTCAGGAGCTTTTACTTTTAGTACAAGCTAGTTTGGTATGAATAAAGCCCAAATCTGAAGCAATCGCTCGAGAAATCTCCTAGCAATTACTTTATTTTCTAAGCATGCTTGGTAGCAGACTTTTCCAATAAACAAATTCTTCAACAACGTCATGAATTTATAAAATGAGCAATATTACACTTCAATACAATTTAAAAAGGCATTTTCAACATAGATAAAGAACAGTCGAAGTGATAACCCAACTTTTTTCATATTCCTGTCGTTGTATGAAATGATTCGTCTAAGATGAAACAAAACAAATCAATAAGTAATTATTTCAAATAAAAAAAAAATCCGGCTACAGTGGAAGAAGTCCCAATCGGCTTGAAGTTGGAAGAAAGTTGTAATAATTTAAAACATAATTCCGATCTCCCAAATTTATATGATTTTTTTATAATTCAAAGATTAAAAAAAAAACATCTAAGTTAAGATGCGCGCCTATTGCCTATTTTTTTTATATAGCGGATTATCCCAATCCGAAAACGTGTGGGAGAGCTTATGACAAATGTTAAAAAGCTAGGCCATTTTTTGTTTGACAATATTCAATTTTCTTTAAACATCAACATACGAGCATGTATTGACTTAAATTTTTCCGATCGTTCTTACACCCACCACCATTTCATGGCTATTTTAATCGTACTTTTCAATTTTTTGATCGTCTTCTTTAATTTTACTTTAGAAAATTTCAGATTCTGCTGGTTGGATAGCTCTTTTTTTCGAAGCAAAAGCTATGTTCTAAGACTTTAGTACACATCTGCTAAGCAAATGTTTATTCATACCAAACTAAGCAAATGCTTTGGGCTTTTGCTTTGCTTGATTTCGAGCAAAGTAAAAGCTACCGAAGCAATTGCTAAACCTTATTCATACCACTAAATGTCAATATTCAAGTGGCAGAAGCAATGCAACGCACTGAAAAATTCAAGATGGACACATAGGCGGCTTTCCTTCGGCTTTTAAATTAAATAAATCGTAAGAATGGAGAGGTCATCTTCTATCTAACATACTTCTTTTCGGGTCATGGGTGCTTTAAAAATTCCTTCGTCGGTTCAAGCTCATCGCTTTCCATATTCTTGCCAAGGACATTCCTATAGAAGCAGGTTCGGACCCGCTGTCCTCCACAAATCGTGTTCAAAACTCTATTTTCTTACATCCGACAATTCCAAACGAAGTGATTTTAATAATTAACTCTCTCAAAAACAAAAAATGCTGTGGTCATGATAAGATTTCAGTTTCTCTTCTTAATGATAATTGTGATGATTTTTCAACTCTTCCGAGTCACGAATAGCGATGGCCAAAAGAATCCGCAGCTCGAAGCGCCAACAGTAAGTCGCATAAATGGCGTCAACTCGGAAGCGCCTTCGCTGGCTGAAATAGAAGCGGCAATCAAAAACATGAAATCCAACAAAGCACCTGGGATCGATCGCATCCCTGCTGAAATGCTGAAAGCCGACCCTGCCCTATCAGCACAAATGTTGCACCGTCTTTTCGCTGACATCTGGGATACTGCAACATTCCCGGCCGACTGGATGCAGGGTATCCTCGTAAAGGTCCCGAAGAAAGGTGACCTGACAGAGTGCGGTAACTGGCGAGGCATAACGTTGATCTGTACAACCCTCAAAGTACTCTGCAAAGTGATCCTGAACAGGATCCAGGAGAAAATTGACGCTACACTCCGACGGCACCAAGCTGGATTCCGATCCGGACGATCATGTGTGGACCACATCACAACGCTACGAATCATACTGGAACAAATCAACGAATTCCAGGACTCTCTTCTGCTTGTTTTCGTTGATTTCGAAAAAGCATTTGACCGACTTTACCATGAAAACATCTGGGCGGCTCTAAAGCGACGAGGGGTCCCAGAGAAACTAGTCCATCTCATCGAAACACAATACGAGGCATTTTCGTGCAAGGTCTTGCACGATGGTGTCTTGTCCGAACCAATCCCGGTAACTGCTGGAGTGAGACAAGGATGTATCTTATCACCGCTACTTTTTCTCATCGTAATGGATGAGATTCTGACTGGATCGATCGACTGTGCACCGAACCGAGGATTGCCGTGGAATCCTTCAACAATGGAGCAATTGAACGACCTTGACCTGGCTGACGATATTGTTTTGCTCGCCCAAACACAACCGGATATGCAGAGCAAACTCGACGACCTCACCGAAAGTTCCAAGGCAGCAGGTCTCAAAGTCAATGTCGGAAAGACCAAGTCGATGGAGATCAACACAGCAAATCCCTCCAGTTTCATGGTAGCTGGGCAGCAAGTTGAGAAAGTGGAGTGCTTCCAGTATCTTGGTAGCCAGATAACGCCTGATGGTGATACCAGGAAAGACATCGAAACCCGGATCAGAAAGGCCCGATATGCGTCTGCGAGTCTCCGAAACATCTGGCGGTCACGCCAGATCCGAATCTTCAACTCAAACGTCAAATCCGTATTGCTGTACGGGTGCGAAACTTGGTGCACATATGCGGTAACGACGCGAAAACTAAAAGTATTTGTAAATCGCTGCCTGCGAAATATCATCCGCGCTTGGTGGCCTGGCAACTGGATCTCAAATGAGGAACTACATCGCCGGTGTCATCAAAGGCCGCTAGAAATCGAGATTCGAGATTCGAGATTCGGGATTCGGGATTCGGGAGATGGAAAGATGAAAACGAGATTTGCAGAGAGGCGCTAGATTGGAATCCAGAAGGTCATCGAAGAAGAGGCAGGCCCAGAAACTCGTGGCGGCGAAGCCTAGCTGCTGAAATCCGAACTGTCGACGAGAATCTTGACAGGGACCAGGTGAAGACGCTGGCTCCGGATCGTCAACAGTGAATGTCTTTTACCACGGCCCTATCCACCGAAGGATCGGCGCGGGATCATTAAGTAAGTAAGTAAGTACGCAGGTAATTCTCGAGCAATATCCATGTCTCGTGCCCGTAGGGAACAGCCGTCATGTACAGATTACACTTCGTGCGAGGGCTAAAGGCGCCCGCACAATAGCACGTCGGACGTCGCGTCGCGTCAGCTGTCAACGTTGTCATTGAGTACTAAAACGCTGACGCGACGCATTGCCATTTATTTGCAGCACAATACAGCGTCCACTGACAAGGCTTTTCAGTATTTTTGAGACCAAACTCGGGGTGCTAAACATCACAAAACACAGAAAAATGACGATGATTTTATTTTTGAGTGTATTTGTGTCGAATTTTAACAAAAAATCTTAAAAAAACAATATTCAAAAACCCAGCCAACGCATTGGAATTTTGATTTATTTCAAAACAGAAACGTCAACGCTGGAGAACGCTGCTGTTTAGAACAAGTTTAGCGTTTTAGTACAATGCTGTCACTGACGCGACGCACCATTGTGGTGGCTCAAACGGAAAATGGTATCCCCAAAATGAAATGTCAACGCGACGCTGACGCGACGCGACGTACGACGGGCTATTGTGTGGGCGCCTTAAGTCTCGACCACAGTTGTTTGTGTCCATAGTATTTTCGCTGATCATACGCCACCGGATCTCGACTGGACAAGTGGGTTCAAAACACCTTCTAGCGTCACGTTGTACATCATGCATAGATCATTGCCTTGTCAAAGCCCCCTGCGTGATTCGAATGAACTCGACGATTCACCCGAAATCCGCTCACAGCACTGCGTTCCATCGTCACCTTGATCAGTCTCGTCAGCTTCCCGGAAAAGCCGTTCACGTCCAAAGCTTGCCGGCCGAATAGGCTGAACAGTCATTAGGCCGGCTGAATGATCATTTGGCCTGACGATCATTCGGCCTAGTATCCATTCGGCCTTTGACCAAATGTCCCATTCGGCATATTGTCCTATTCGGCCGAACATCCTTCTGAAAAGTTCACATGGAATCTGGTCGCATCTTTTCGTTTACTGCAGCGCTCCTAGTTGTCACATCGCGAATCTATTGACAGTGTTTTGATCCGTAAGGTTTGTTTACTTAGTGGTGAAAATTTCATCAAGATTGAAGCAGTCAGTCAAAAGTTATCGACGATGGAACGCGAAAGGCGAGAGAAAATTCTGCACACTCACGTAGAGAAACCGACGTGGTCAGGGGTAAAGATCGCGAAATTCCTGAAATATCCTAAATCGACTGTAAATTCCGTGCTGCAACGTTACCGGGAGACCCTTACGGTGGATCGAGCAAAACAAACCAGGCGTAAAAGTTTAACATATGACCGAAAGCTGCGAACAAAGGTAATTCGATCAGTTCACAATAATCCTGGAATCTCCTGGCGAAAAAGTTCAAGACGAATCACAGTACAGCTCGACGAATTTGTTTGCGAGAAGGCTTGCGGTCGTATCATGCAAGCAAACACCCCAACAGGACGCTGAAACAAAACCTGGTTGCCAAAACCAGGGCAAGGAAGTTGTACGAGAAAGTGTTGACCAAGTACAACGGATGCATTTTGATGGACGACGAAACTTACGTCAAAATGGATTTTGAACAAATACCCGGTAACGAATTTCACCTTGCGAAGCGTAAAGGGAATGTTGCGGGTAGATTCAAGTTTGTTTTCGCAGATAAATTTGCTCGTAGTTGATGATTTGGCAAGGGATCTGTAGTTATGGGAAGAAGACTAAGATTTTCATCTCTGGGGACACAATGAATGGAAATGTTTACAAAGAAGAATGTCTCCAGAAAAGGGTTTTGCCATTCATTCGGTCCCACAAAGGTCCGGTGAAGTTCTGGCCGGACCTGGCAAACTGCCACTACAGCCGGGTGTCGTTAAGTGGTATAAAGAGAACAAGATCGATTTTGTTGAAAAAAGTATCAATCCACCAAACTGTCCGGATTTTCGTCCCATCGAGAAATATTGGGCAAAGTTAAGGGAAAACTGAAGAAATGTGGCAGAACCATGAAAAAACCCGCTCAAATGGAAAAGTGGTGGAACAAGATGGCGAATAAGGTTACCAGCAGTAGTGTACAGAAAATGATGGGTGGTATCGCAAAAAAAGTTCAAAAAATCATCCGAAAAGCTGACGAATGATTTTTATGTATTTTTTCCTTAAAGTGCAATAAAACCCTACAAAATGACATTTTTACTTTTGTTGTACGTTATTTCTTTGCGGAGAAATGATCTTTTTTATCCGACCAGATTCTATGTGAAACAGACTTTATCTATATCGATTAGCTCATTCGATTAGGTTGCAACATAACGGCACCAAGAAATTAAAATCAATTTAAATATAGCCACTTCCCATATGCACTGTCATTGATCATGAACTCTCTCTCTCTGTCTCTTGTCTCTACCTTGCAAATCGTACAAGGTAGTCGTCACCCGCCACTATGCTTCCCCGTTCTCTACTAACAACCTATGATCTAACAAGCCATTTATCTCAGCTGTTAGTATACAAGCATCGTGGCATCAGATGTTCGACCGACGACATGAACTCAGAGTAGGTATTACTACGTCACGGTTCAAAGTCCAAACAAGCAGAAACTCCACCGGCCAGTTTACTATCAATCGCAGAAGATAAGTAGTTTCATTCACGTGAACGTCTGTGTATAAGACTGGGTCAATTCGAACGAAAAAATTTTTGGTTTTCAAATTTGTTGGATGTGAAATCGAAACAAACTTGAATAAAACATGACTTGTATTTGGACCTAAGTTCGATTTATCTGTTGATTTGTTGTTAGTGGCTTGTCTTTCGAGGTAAACTACGGCATTACGTCGATGATGGACTTACTAAGTGAGATGCGGATATAGGGTTATATATAGAAGTTGTATGTTTTCATAGAATAGGGCAGAAAATACTAAGTAACATTCAGAAATGTGACTACAGTTTCTTTTAGCGACACCACCGCGCTAATTATCAACCTATTAATGATGTGCTGATATGCTAACACCTGCTATGTAAGGTATTTAATCATAATCGTTAATCGCTCGCTTCCTCCAGGAAATACACCCTTCTAGTCCACTAATAGTTATACGTTTAGCAGTTTGGTTCAGCAGCTTCAGTTAATGTTTACTATTATGTGTGTACAACTGTACCGATTGATTCCAATCATCGGAGCAGCTGATAGGGAACTAGCCCATGTAACTACACCTACAACTACAAACACTGCAAATTGGACTTTGGAATCAAAGTAAAACCATCCGGAGACAGATAGACAGACAGGATTCCCCGCGCGGTTTTCTTATGAGGCCATAAACTGTTGTTGAGCTCAATCAAGTCATTTGTTTTTCCCGATTGAAACCTAACTATTTACTCACATTGCATTGGTGGTGATGATTTATTGCACCAATCATACTGACCTTGTTTTGAATAGTTAATAGGTTGCTACCGATCGTTAACGGCCAACGAACGGTCAGCGAATGAATTTGTGAATGAATTGGACCTATAAAGTGGAACTGGGGTTAAAAAGGGCTTCCAAAGTCCAAAGTTTTTCGTTTTCGTGCTGTGTCGTTGGTCGTTGATCAGTGAATTTTGAAAGGGCTCCACTCGCCCTGGGGTGACTCAAAAGAATGTGCTCTGTTTTTTTGTTTATATTCAAACAGTTTTCGAATGAGAATAGAACTTCAAACGACGGTGCTCGAAAAATACTGATTTTCAATCATTTTATTCATAATGTATAGGTGTATTTTTTCGTATATCTTCGAGTTGCTAGAATGTATCAATATTAATCTGGTTAAGAATCAAATCAAGTTAGTTTTTTTGTACATTCTTATTTTGAAAAAAAAATGTTCATATCAGTAGAGAGCATTGCCATGGATTTGGTCTAGCGAATCTGCAAAAATCACTGTTTAAGCTTCTAACTTAAACAGTTGGAGATCGATTGTTGCAAAAATTTTATTCAGATGTCCTTTCAATCATTCTGCACAAATGCTTTGAAGATCTCTAGCTGCTGTGAGATACCAAAAAAAGGTTTCAAACCGATGTATCTCGCTGTCTTTTAAAAGATTTTAGCTCAAGCTGAAGCTAATAACAGAGAGAATAGACGTACAAGCTGAAACAAAAAATCTTCAAAAAGGTGTGTAAAAATTTCAGTCTTACCCAGCAGATTCTAGGCATCCCAAAGCGGGGTACTTTGAAGCAGGGCCGTAGGAAGAACCGAGTGGTCCTTAACCTAAAGGGTGGCCTAAATATTTATAATGAAACCTTAAGAATCAAAATATGGATCGATTGTTAAAATCTTTGAATTTGTTTAAGAGTCTGGTAGATCAAACTTATTTGATTCGAGCATAAAATAAGTTCTTTTAAGGGTAGCCTTCGATATCTTGAAAAAAACTTATTCTATACTCAAATCAAACAAGCCATATCTTCCAAACTCTTTCCAATTCCAAGGTTATAACCTTTGATGAAAATAAATATAAAAATTTCCACATAAAAAAGAACAGTAGAAAAGCTATAAAAAAATTTCGGATCAAATTTACTTGATGCAAACTTTAACCAAATTTATGATTTTAGTTGGAAATTTGGCTTAAAAAAAGTTAAACAATACACCGAGAAAATATAGAATTTTGTGCAGATTTTTTAAGGTGAAGATGGGGTACCGTAAACTGGGGGAACTTTGTTAACTATGATCAACATGAAATTTTTGCAGATAATCATCATTAACTAAGTCTGAAGTTAAAATATATGAAAACTGTTTTCTACGTTTGAAAGCCTATAAATTGAGTTTCTAATAGGCTAAACTTGGATTGTAGTTGAAAACATCCCTCCTGAAATAATGAAACAGGGTTGCTAGCGAACCGGGAATACCGGGAAAATTTCGGCACCTCACCGGGAAAATTGTCATTTTAGGAATTTTTTCACGGAATTTCAAAAATATTTTTAAAATAATTTCTAAATTTAAGAGCTTTTTTTGACAGTCTCAATAAAGATTTATCTCATGAACGCTTATTTTCGTTCATTAGTAAACAAACGAGGTTTGATCGTTTTTTTAACTAATTACGGAGCAATATGCGATTCTACGCGTGTGCTACACTAACAAGTAAAACTTAAATTTTATGAATTTAATAATGAAACTATTATCGATTTTCTCGTTTAAAGAGGTTTCTAACTTCAGCAACATATAAAAACATTAAAGTGATCTTGAAATGCAGCTATTCAATGTGTACCGTAAACTGGGGGAACTTTGATCAGCGGGGTAACTTTGATCAACGTGAAATTTTTGCAGATAATCATCATTAACTAAGTATAAAGTTAAAATATCTAAAAACGGTTTACTACGTTTGAAAGCCTGTAAACTGAGTTACAAATAAGCTTAATATTGATTTCATTAGGAGATTTTTCATATTACTTAAAATACAATTCTAAAATCTTAAAAAACAGGTTTTTTTAAAGCTTACAAACAAACATCTTTCCTGATCAAATTTAAGAATTTAGAAGCAAATGGGTTGTTTAATGTGAAATTTTAACTTTTTTCTTGGTTAAGCTCAAGTTTAATTGTTATTTTTATGGTCATTTGATGATAATATTTTGATATTGAATAAAAAAACGGTCATTTTCCATGAAAAAGCTCGTATAGAAAAAATGACTAAAAACCCTATCAAATGGTTAAGTTTGAAGAAAAAAAGAAGATGGGAACTGTGCGAGGACTTAGGGAATTGCATGAAGGTAAAATTTTATTTGTTTTTGAGGCTAAAAAATATTGATAAATGTTTATAATTTTTGCCCCTAAATGTATGCAGCAACATTGTCCATCTTTTGAGTATATTTGATTTTGAAAGAAAACGTTCAAAACTCAATTAAGTTCAAACAAAAAATTACTGTTATCAATGTTTTGAGCCGTCTGTGCTAAATGGCATCCAAACAATAAATTTGAAGATGTTGAGAATTGAGATACGTAAAAACCATAGTGATCAAAGTTACCCCGAAACTCGAAATCTGGTTTTGGAACAAACATTCAATTATAACCACCAATGTCGTTTGAATTTTCTGCAATCAATGATCATGTTTAATACTCCTCACCTCAGTAAGGGTTTTAAAGCTTTAAGGTATTAAGAAAAGGCAACCCCTTCCAAAATATTCAAAAATAATTGAAAAAAGTGATCAAAGTTCCCCCAGTTTACGGTATATGATTAAATCCACTGATTTATAAGAAACCAGTTGATGCATTATTTCGAAGTTTTCTCGAGTGAGTTTCAATATGAAACTGTGGATATTTGCTCTTTGGTAACTCAATATTTTTTTGGTACCAAAACTTCAATAATCCTGGTATTTTATCTTATTTCCTTGGTCTAGTCAAGAAAATGACTCTAGCTTATAGGAGCTCTACACCGTCACGTGTGCTTTAAAAAGCCTTGGATTTGGTGTTTCCTCTCACTTATTGAGGTTTCTCGCTCATCCAGGTTCGACTGTACCAGTTTAGATTAAATTAATTCATGCAAAGAGCAAATAATTGGACTGCGTTAGACGTTTTCGAGCAGAGTTACGCCTTTTTTTACCAGAAAAAAAATATTTTTCATTGTTGTTGTTGTTGTACATTTCGTTTGAATTGGCCTGAGAAACGAAGCATTTTATCCCAAGTGTTCAGTTTCTGCGTTAAACTTTTGCTTAAAGTGTTCTATGTATTATGTAAAAATTATATCGAAAAAAGCTCCTGTCGAAACCAAGTTCATCTTTGAGCCAAGGTCTTTACCCTTATACAAAATGATAGCTTACATTCAAACGATTAAAGCTCAGATCTGTGTTGTACGCGATTTTCTAAATTTTCACGAATCTTTAGTTCAAATGACAAGAGCATTACTAAAGTTATTTATTGTTTTGTATTGGAAAGAAAAACAGTTTTTTTCTAAAACAGGATTCTTAGGATTTGTACAAAAAAAATATAACTGCATTCAGAAAACAACTGAATATTTTCCTGCAATCTGATGATTTTAAGTTTTGTTAGACAAATCCCCATTCAAGTTGGCAAGCTGATTTTATAATATGTTCCGATGTATTTTTTTGCATTTTTCTATACAAACTAAACAATTTTTCTCTATAACTCTATCAAATTCTAGAAAATTTCACAGTTGCTGAAAAGTACAGTGAGGGGCAAAATAAAGTGTCCAAATTATTTTTTTTTTTCAATTTCTTTTATTTTTTTGGTTAAAATTCAACGAAAACACATCGTAATCATTTTTAAAATATTGTTTATTATGTTCTTTTCAATTTTTGTTAATGTTGCGCTGGAAAAAAAAGAAAGTTTTTCTGATAGATAAAAAACAGTTAATATTCCAAAAAAAAACAGGGGCAAAATAAAGTGTCCAGATCAGTACAGCTTCAAATAATTCAAACTGAAGGCAAACAAGAACGATTTAATAATGGGTATGGCCTCCTTCAGCCTTCAACACCTCCTGCAAGCGCTTCGGCACACTTTCAACAAGGTTGTGCAAGTGTTGTGGGTCGAGTTCCTCCCACGCATGCTCCATGGCATCAAAATAAGAATTTTTAATTTGTCACACCAGTCTTATCAATCAGAGCATCGAGGATGGCCCACAGATTTTCGATGGGGTTCAGATCAGGACTTTGTGAAGGCCATTCAAGGGGTTTGATGTGGCAGGAACGGGAAAATGACGTCATCAGATTGGCCGTATGCTTCGGATCGTTATTCTGCTGTAAAACGAAGCGCTCTCCGAGGCCCGTCTTGATGAGGGATACCTCGAGGTTTTCCGGCAGGATATTGCAATATGACTCAGCTGTCATGATTCCGTCAATTTTTACCAAATTGCTCACCCCACCCCAAGAAAAGCACCCCCACACCATCACGTTACTTCCTCCGTGCTTGACTGTTCCTTGGATATGGCGGTCTTGGAGCTCCTCACCCGACTTGCGCCACATATGATCCCGCTTCTTCCGGTGTACATTTAATACGCATGCGAAATATACTCGCAAGGCTGTCCCATCATTATTTTCTCCTCTGCATCAACAATATCCAAAACAAAAAAAAAGGACAAAATTCTACAACAATTATCTTAACATCTGTGAAGAAAGAAATAGGAAAGATAAAGTTTCAACCGAGAAATCCACGAAAGTTTATAAAAACTTTTAAAGCCGTTTTTCTCGGTTCGTTGTTTTTGCATATGGGACAGGCTTGTCATTAGCAGCAGTAAAGATTTTGTGTTATTTTTATGGTCATTTTGTGATATTTTTTGGATACTGGAAAAAACGGGCATTTTCTATGAGAAAGCCTGTGTAGAACACATGGTTAAAACCCTTCAAAAAGGTTAAATTTGAAAAAAAAAAAACATGGAAACAGTGGGAGGCCCTTGGCAATTGCATTGAACTCCAATTCTACTTTATATTTGTGTGTATAAACTAATTTGGATTAAAAAATTTGAAATCTGGAAATTGAATTGACAAGCGAATTAAATTCCTAAACAATTTTATGTTGATTGAAACACTCATTTACAAGCTAAACCTTTTTTTAATTTTTAATCTGCATTCTGAATCTGAATTCTGAACCTGAATTAAAAAATCGAACTCTGAATCCGTTTCCAAATTTCTATACGATGTCTGAAATGCACAAAAATACGATTTCCGAATCTTAATTCCAGATCAAAATTTTAAGAGTCTTGTTTTAGAGTCTTCATTCTTGAATGTATAATTAAAACTCTGTAGTTATGGTTTAATCTTTATTCATTAATTTAATTTTTTTTTTCAATCTGTATTGTGAATCTTAATAAAAATGTGAATTTTAAATCATGGATCTGAATCTGAGTTTTCAATTTTGGATCGCCATTTGGACCCTTTAATGTATAAATTTTGTGTAATAATTAAGTTTAAGAACTTCGAATTTGAATATCAAAATATTGAAAATGCATATGATTTGCGAAAAACATGATTCAAATTTGATATTAAACGCAGCACACTAGATTAGACTGCGCATTTATGACTGCGACATTAGACTGAGTCGATTTGGGGTCATTTTTGAATTTCTCAAACCCTGGGGTCTTAAAAGTTTCGGTTTGGTCCAAAACTCATCCATGATTTTTTGCAGAATTTTTAAGTAACATTTACATGAGTAAATTTGACCTTTTAGGTTTGTATGGGAAAATTGAATATTTTGTACTGAAAAATGAACATCATTTTTGTTTCTCCTGTGGAACCGAGCCAGCTAATGGGTTTTGTGCCAATTTATAAATTCCTTCAAGGAAATTTTCCGCTGAACAACTTTGTCGGATATCATAACTTCGTATCTTTTTAGACAAAAAAGTTATTAGCTGTTTAACAGGTGTATGTCTTTTTGGATTGATATACCATGAATTCAATTGACACCACTGCTTGTGCCCCACGAAGTATGTCATAAAAAGTGGTCTTGCAATACTCCGCTAGGCACCCAGCAGTGGTGTCAATTGAATTTCTTGTTTATCAATGCCAAAAGACATACACCTGTTAAGCAGCTAATAACTTTTTGTCTAAAATGATACGAAGTTATGATATTCGACAAAGTTGTTCAGCGGAAAATTTCCTTGAAGGAATTTATAAATTGGCACAAAAACCATAAGCAGGCTGGGTTCCACAGGAGAAACAAAAATGATGTTGATTTTTCAGTACAAAATATTCAATTTTCCCATACAAACCTAAAAGGTCAAATTTACTCATGTAAACGTTACTAAAAAATTCTTCAAAAAATCATGGATGAGTTTTGGACTAAACCAAAGCTTTTAAGACCCCAGGGTTTGAGAAATTCAAAAATGACCCCAAATCGACTCAGTCTACTGCGACATTTGTGAGAACTCGTACATTTGTGTGACCTGTCAAATCATATAAAGTTAGTAATGTTCGGGCACGACCGATGGGGGGGGTTCGGATTTCGGGGAATTTCCTTCCGTCTCCAGTCGACGGCATCCACCAACACAGGAATTCCAGGTAAGTCGCACAATTGATGGCACAGCAGCTGATCGCCCGCTCGGGGGGAAGATTTCGTTTGCACTTGGGGGTGTATCGTTGATGTGTTTCAAACACTTAGCAATTCAATTGCTTTCTCTACCACTAGATTTCGGATGCACTTATTGAACAGTCGCTTGATTGGACTAATAACTATTTATTAGCGAAGTGAAAACCCGTGCGTAGTATTCAACGTTACAAGTATGTTGGAAATATAAAGTTAGTATGTCGGAAATTTTTGAAAAGTTCTATCGATGGGATCGAAAGCTACACAATATTTCAGGCATGAACCTAAAAATGCAATTTCTATAGAATTTCGAACTGATGTCGGAATTTTTCACAGCCCAAATTTCTCAGAATCAACTTATTATAATTTTCGAAAAACTGCATTTTAACATGAAGAATTCTGAAATGTTTGAAAAAAATTGTGAATTGAAAGTTTCGAAAATGCTGTAATATTAAATCATCGAACAGATCATTTTTCATACAAAGGTTCAAAGCTTCGTACTTAAATGTTCATTACTTTAATGAACATTGGCCTAGAAACGCCCAATCGATTTCGGTCAAAATAGAAAGCAGATTTAAATTCCTGATATTATTTTGCAAAAAAAAAATGAATGACATACTTTAAGGTCTGCCAACCTACTGCTTCGAATTGTTGGTCTAAATTTCTCCATTATTGTTGTGAATTCTCTGTGATTTATGTTAAATTGGCCACTTAAGACTTGGGATAGCAGTGGAATAGCTTTTCAATATTTCAGAGTTGTCTAAAAAATGCATTAAACAAATATAAAGTAAGAAAATCTATGTCTATTGTAGTTGCAAATTATACATAGATAAACTAAGGGGTTTTAGAGGATGAAAAATGTTTCTGTGAAAATTGTAAAAGCTAAAATTTATTCACTGAAATACGTGTTGTGACTTGTGAGCCTACTTGGTTGAATGATCCTACTGAATAAATGCAATCGAAAGGTTCCCTTCAAGTTAACCACGGTATAAGAAAAGTTCAGATACTGGTATTTCATTAGCAACTTATTATCGTCTTCAGCGAGCGTTTTCGATTGATTAATGTCATTTCTTTGAGGGAGGGAAACGATAAAAATTATTAGTTAAAATATTGAAGAAAAAAAACGCAACGATGAAATGGGTCGAACAATCATTTCCGGAAAGCATTTGAGAAATGGAATTCTAACTCAACAGTAGGGTGGCAGCCAAATGGGTAATGTAGAATTTCCAACACCGACTATAAACATTTTGTAGATTGGCCCAAAAAAAACGGACCTGTGCAAAATTTCAGCTCAATCGGGTTTGATTTAGGAGTGCCTCATCCTAGCGCTCAAAGTTTCAAAAATCACCAGAGAGTGGACCGAAGAAAATCGAAATTTTAATTTTGATGCCAAACGAAACCTCAAGATCTGGTGGAATCTCGGAAAAATAGTTTTCGCCTTAGTCGATTTCTGGCAAAAAAAGATTTTTCTCGAGATAACAACGGATCTTGACGTTTTATGCATTTCTAAGTCGTTTGGCTGTAAAATTAAAATTTCGATTTTCCGAATTTCCTTTGATCCTCCCTTACGCGTTTTTTTTTTTTAATTTTGAAGTCTATTTTTGGCAAAACACAATTTTTCGAGGCAACACTAGATTTTTACGTTTTATGCATTTTTAAATCGTTAGGCATCAAAATAAAATTTCGATTTTTTCGATTTCCTTCGATTCCTTTTTGGTGATTTTTGAGGGTCGAAAAAACGAAACTTTGAGCGCTTTGAGACACAAAAAAAAACAAGTCCGATTGAGCAGAAATTTTGAACGGGTCAATCTGGTCGGTTTTTGAAATTTCATCTTGAAGATTTTCCCATGCCTCCCTACTAAACGGATTTAATTTTCATATCTTTTTAGAAAAGTAGATTAAAAATTTCAATCATTAAAGAAGTTTTAATTCATGTTTAGTTAAATCCTGAAATCAGGTTCGAATCCTGTTTCAAATAGTCAGTTTTACAATTTTTGTCAATTGTATTATTTTTGTCTTTGCTGTCATTTTTGTCATCACTGTCTTTTTGTCATTTCTGTAATTTCTGTCATTTTTTGTCATTTTCGTCATCTCTGTCTTTTTACTCATGTATATATAATTTCTGTAATTTCTCTAATTTTTTTCACTTCCGGTTATATTTTCTTTTCTGAACTTTTTTCGTCATTGTCTTTTTGTCATTTTTGTGATTTTGTTTGCCATTTCTGTCAATTTTGTAGTTTTGGTATTTTTCGCAATTTCTCTCATTTTTGTTATTTTCGTAATCTCTGTCAATGATGTAATTTCTATTCTTTTTGTAATACTTATCCTTTTTTTCATTGTCATTTTAGTAATTTTCGTATTTTTTGTTATTTTTATCATTTCTATCTTTTTTGTCGTTTCTGACGTTTTTGTCATTTCGGTAATTTTTGTCATTCTTGTCACTTCTGTTTTTTTTTTTTGCAATATTGGTCTTTTTTTGTGATTTATGTCATTTCTGTCGTTTTTCTGATTTTTGCATTTTTAGTCATTTCTGTCATTTTGGTAATTTCTGTCATACCTGTCTTTTTGTAATTTTTGTCATTCTAGTAATTTCTGTCTTTTTTGTCTGGTTCAGAATTGTCAATCTGAATTTTCAATATTTAACTTAAATACAAATTTCAGATTTTGAAAAATTAATCTGATATGCTTATTTAGAATATTAATCTGGAATTTGTATTCTAAATTTCAGAATCAGATTTGAAATCTGATCATAATCTGAAATCTTTTCTCTCACCCAAACACAAAAAAGGCAGCTCGTCGATTGAATATGGCTATTGTAACCATTGTAACCTATAATTTATCAAATTTTTACATTGCTCGTATCCGACAGCTATCTCACGTAAAAAAAAATACACCTTCTGATGATGATTCCAATGGTAGCAAGTAGCAACTTTTGTAAATTTTTGATCGGTGTAGGATTTGGGCGTGAATCTTCAACAAGCGACTTGCGTTTAAAACAGGGTTGCTAGCGAACCGGGAAAACCGGTAATACCGGGAAAAACTTTGGAGTTTCACAGCGTCACCGGGAAAACGTGAAAAGACCAGGAATTTCAGCACTCTACCGAAAAAATTGGCATGTTTGAATTTTTTTCCGGAATTTAAAAAAAAAAATAAAATTATTTCTAAATTTAAGAGCAGTTTTTGACAGTCTCGCTTATTTTCGTTAATAAGTACACAAACGATGTTTGAATCACTTTTTTAACTAATTGCGGAGCAATATGAGATATCTCATTTTTTCGCTCTCCGCAAGTGTGCTAGCATAACTCAACAAAACTACTAAGTATGAAACGTTTGGTTACTCAATGATACCTAATTTGTATAATTTGGTCCAGTGGCTTCTGATAGATACATATGTGGCGTGTCGAATGTTAGTGTTTCTCAGCGTAGATTTCTTTGCGGTCCTGAATGTGTTACGTAATAAAATTTTCTGTTATCTAATTTCGGACTCAAGTCGAATCTTGATAAGTGAGAGTCCAAAGGACTGGATTTTTTTCTCGCTTAAAAAAAGTGTTCAACTTATCCAGGTTCTCTTTTATGAAGGGTCAACAACAAACATATACATTAAAGTGATCTAGAAATGAAACTATTCATATGTATTTGATAAAAACTCACTGATTTATAAGACAGGAAACCAATTGATGCACCAGTTTGGTAACTGAATGTCATTTTGGTACCAAAACTTCAATACAAAAGTTATATTTTCTCTAATTTTTTTGGTCTAGTCAGGAAAACGGCTCTCACTTAAAGGAGGTTTTGAGCTTTAAAAAGCTTAGGACTTGGTATTTTCTCGCACTTATAGAGGTGTTTCGCTTATCCAGGTTCGACTGTACCAGTTTTAGTTTTCGACGTCAAATGATTCAGTTCGGTAAACATATTTTTTAAATTTGAAGTTTTTTAAGATAAATCCCCATTCAAGTTGACAAGCCGATTTAATGTTTTCTTGATGTGTTTTCTACATATTTCTATACAAACTATACAACTCTATACAAATTCTAGAAAATGGCTGAAAAGTACTACATTACAATTTCAAAATCAAGTTAACCGGACTTAATTTTGCAAAATTTTTGAAATTATGGAGCAAAACAATGAATAGATGCCAATTTCGTTAGATTCGTTTAAAAAATCATGAAAGTCTGTCAAATTGATACGAAAAGATGTGTCAAAAGACGTTGAAGTATTTGTCATGATATCTTAACAAGTTTTGGGATACAATTATTATTTGAGAATAAATATCGAAAAATCATCATTTATAACTGGGAAAAACCGGGGGATAACCGGGAAAAACTTTCGAATTTCAAATTGAAAAATCGTTAGCCATAATGGTTTAAAATCTTCAAACTTTTTTATGACGGTCGCCATATAAGCACTATAGAAGCTTCTCTTCCAAAAATTTGGCCTTAATTTTTAATTATCCGACTATACCAACATATTGTTGACGAACAAATGTTTAATTTACTTTCAATCTCAACACATTGCGTATCAAATATGAGATATCATGCCGGAAGTATGCTATACTTAGAAGCATAACTCAAACGTTCTATCTATATATATAAAAATGAATTTCTATCTGTCTGTCTGTTCCCTATAGACTCGGAAACTACTGAACCGATTTGCGTGAAACTTGGCAGGTGGGGGTATTGGAGGCAGGGGAAGGTTCCTATTGTGGTTTGAGACCCCTCCCTCTCTCATGAAGGAGGGGGAGGGGCCTCCCAAACAAAAGACAATTTTTTGCATAACTCGAGAACCCACCAAGCAAATGGTATCATATTTGGCATGGGGTGGTATTTGGGAACGAGGAATATTTCTATGAATATTTGGTACCCCTCCCTCCTTTCAGTGGCGTGATAGGAAGGGGGGGAGGGGGGCTACCTTACAATTTTTCATATAACTCGAGAACTAATCAAGATATTGGATCCAAATTTGGCATGGGAAGGTATTTGGATACGAAAAATATTTCAATGATTATTTGAGACCCCTCCCTCTTTCCAGTTGAAAGGGGGAGGGGCCTCTTTCATATTTTTTTATATAGTTCAAAAACTAATGAAGCAAATGGAACCAAATTTGGCATGGGAGGGTATTTGGATACGAAAAATATTTCTATGATTATTTGAGACCCCTCCCTCTTTCCAGTAGGGAAATATAAAGGGGGGGGGCTCTTTTATAGTTTTCAACATAACTAAGAAAGTTATTAAGCAAATTTAACCAAACTTGGCATGGGCGGGTATTTGGGAACGTGACATGTTCTAATGATTGTTTGAGACCCCTTCCTTCTTACAGCGGGGAGGAAGGAAAGAGGGAAGGGAGTTTCATACAATTTTTACTGCATAACTCAAGAACTACAACAGCAAATGGAACCAAATTTGGCATGGAACGATATTTGAGTACGAGAAATGCTTCTATGAATATTTGGTATCCCTCACTCTTTCGAAGAGGTGGATGAAAAGGGGGAGGCTAGGTCTCCCTTACAATTTTCAGTATAACTGGAGAGCTGATCAAGCAAATTGAACCATATTTGACATGTGAGTGTATTAGGATACGAGAAATGTTTCTATTATAAATTGAAGCCGTACTTTTTAAGCGGTAAGATATAAAGGAAGAAAGGCCATTTTTCTTTTGCATAAATCGAGAATTAATCGAGCAAATGAAACCGAATTTCATCATAATCATCAAAAAGTATTTGAGTACGAAAAATACTTTTATGAATATTAAGTTATCACCCCTCTATTGAAAGAAGAGAACGGAAAGGGGGATGGTACTCCCTTTCAAGTTTATACATAACTCAAAAATTTACTACTTAAATAAAACCAAATTTGGCATGGCATGGAATATAGGATGGGAAGAGGGAAGCTTACATTTAACTTTTATTTTATAAAATCCGAGGAATGAACAATACTTAACATGGAAAATCATTTTGGTATGACTCTATGATTATTTGACACATCATCCTCCTTTCAGTGAGAAGGTACATGGGAGGAGGGAGGTGAGCCCAATACAATTTTGTTAGCATATGTTCTCAATTTATGCTTAAGAAGCCAACAAATGGAAACAAATATGGCATGGAAAGGAACTTGGTTACGAGATATGTTCTACGATTGTTATAGACTCTTATGCTTTACAGTGTAGAGAGGGAAAGAAAGAAAGGGGCTCCATACAATTTTGGTTGTAAAGCTTAAATACTTATCAACCAATGGAACTATATTTGACATAAGAGGATTTTTGGGAATGAAAAAAAATGTTTGTTAAAGATTACAATCTCCATTCAGCAGGGGGTGAAGGGAAGGACAGGGGGGGGGGGGCTCTCTAATCAGTTTTTTAGCATAAATCCAGAACATATCAAGCAAAAACAACCATACTTTATAAGTTAGTTTATTTGCGAACGATTAATTTGGGACCCTTCTTTTTTAGGGCGAAACTTGAGGAAACAGATGAAAATTATCAGATCTTTAAAACAAATTTATAAATCAAGATTCAGAATATAAGTTATGGTTTGTGTTGCAATTTGAAACTCCAGCTGAAGCTCTCATTTTATAGTGGTTGCTTAATAATTTCGTCATAATTTGATTAAAAATAATACCAAAAACAATAAAAATTTGAATGATTTCTGAAAATATCATTTGATTCTGAAAGGTGTAGCAAAGCACACCGGGTCAGCTAGTGTTCTATAATTAAACTTTATTCGATAAAATTGAAATTTTGTCAACATTTGCCGTAACTCAAATAAGCTTTTTTTTTAAATCCGGTTCGATGATATCTGATAACGAATAAATAACGAATTTCGGTGTTTCTTGGTTTAGATTTTTTCGTGATCCTTAATGTGTTATTTCTTTGAAGTGGAATTTAAAGTTCAATCCACTCCACTACAAATCATCGGAAATTCTAATCATTGAACCCTTTTATCGACAGACTCTATCCATAGAGTAAAAAAGTTGATAAGTTCACTAGTCTTAGACCACACTCACCTGCAGCCGCACTTTGGCCGTGTCGAGCGGGAATGTTATGAAATCGGCAAAACAGGCGGACGTTCCGGCTGTGAGCAGCTTGACCGGCACCGATGCCGTCAGCTCCTGCCTCTGGGGAAACTGTTTGTTCATGGTGGTGGGTGATTCGGATTGTCGTCCACAGGCGTCTCTTACTAGAGAAGAAGATTGGACCGGTGGCAGATGATCTCTCTAGTCTAGCCAAGAGCTACTAGAGCGTTGTCCTTTGTACTTGTACTGGCTCAGTGATCGTTGCCACTAATTTTTTTTCCTCTTCGAAGCGCTTAGTACAAGACTAAGAGACGCGGAAATCGGCGCAGTTTGTTGGCTTTAGATGGAAAAGGACCATTGGAATCTGTGAAAATGAAGAAAAATGGTTCTCGTTAGTGAGATTTATTTCTTTGTTTAGACTAACGGTCTAGAGATCTGTTATGAACCGACAGAATTATTAAATATATATAAAATATTTTTTGTTACATCATAGAAAATTCAAGATTTTGTTGAAAAACTTTCATAACTTAAAAAAAAAGTTTTTTTTTAATTCTGAAATTTGGGATTCACTAGGGAAAGCTCCTTACCGTAGTTATTCTTTAAATTCTATTGTTTTACGATCATATTCCGATGTTCATAGAACCTTTTAATGTAAAAATACAATTTTTTTTATAACATCTCTAATTTATTCCAAAATTCAAAACACAAACAATAACCTTTTGTGCCGTAACTTTCTAAAAGCACTGTTCACCATTTTTGTTTGCCGGTTGATTATAAATGGGCTCGGCTTACCTTTTGTGTGGTCAATTATCGTTCCTCGGACGACGACGACGACGACGTCAATACAGAAAATCCATCGATCGGAAACGAACAAAACAACAACCGAAAAAAAACGGCTCAACAACAGCAGATACTGAAGCTGCTCCTTAAGTTCGATCGTTCTGCCATCATCAACTGGCAAAAAAGTGCCAAATTGCGCACATAGTTTTGTTGTTTTTGCTCTTTACGATAAGACGCAGGTTTAGTTTACCACCCCAAACAGGTAATGTGGTCGATAGGAGAATTTACGTTATTCACCAATCACCACGCATGATTCGGGCGATTATTTAGCACAGTAAAACTCACGACAACATTCCGCAACTAACTCCTTCTCATCCTTTGGAAATGATTGACGGAGGTTGTGTAAAGTTTTTTTGGGTATAAATAAGACACCGATCAGAAACACAATTCCAACTGCCGCGGTCGATCGAACGAGTCTTCGGCCGTCTAACTACTGACCGCATGACCGGTTATTGTGGGGAGGATCAGGCGCACTCACCGAACTACGGCGGAGTGTCTCCTTAGAAGGGTTCAGGAAAGGAGATTTACAACGTGTCTTTTTGTTTTGCATTTTGTTGCATCTTACCCCGGACAGGTGACTGAATTTAAAAAATATTTATTGAAAAAAATGGTGTTTGGCCGAAAAATATTTTTACACCAACAGTGTTGGTATAGGATGATGAAACCAGTAAAAAGTTTGTAGGTGATATCATTGAGCCAATCCATCATACTGGGTAAAGTTTTTTAAACCATCGAAAAATGTTAAAATTTGTACATTTATAGCTAAATTTGTTAAATTTTTAATAAAAATCAAAATCAGTTTTGTGGTATACAAATGTTGCATCTAACCCGGCTGCTGCATGATATCCAGTTTGACGGTAGTTTCCAATGAAGAAGTTTTTCGACTTTAATATTTGGGCAACACGGGCGACATCTGTTATGCATACTATAAACTACAAGTTATAAAACATGTAGCCGATTTTCCTCCTTCGGCAACAAAAACAATATATTTTACATTTTATCACTCCACCACAGTTTTTGTGTAATGGCACGATTCCAGATCCAACTTAAACACAGGATATACTCTGTGGAAGCTATTGAAGTGCTTTGCAGAGAAAACGATCACATTTGAAGGCAGTCTTTTTTGTTTAATAGCCATTCACCGCGTCAGATCGTTAGCGTCCCCAAGTACTGAACATTAAATTCCTAAAAAATTTCTCCTTGTTTGCCTCCGGGAAATACAGGCGAAACTTGTCAACGAAAAGTTTCTGGTTGGAAACCTGCCAGATGACCGCTAAAGGATTCATTTTGCTGTCCATTACGAAATTTACCAAAATATCTCCTCACAAGCAGTCCAAATATTTTGCGCACGATTTGTCCACCGTATTTTGTTTATTTTACTGGTGGGCAGCTTTCTACCTTGTAGAAATGAAGTCAGACCTGTTTATTAGTCAGCTAGACGAACCAGTCAGAAAAATTTATCTTTTTTTATCACTTCCTCTACTGGTATTTTCGAAGTGAGTTTGAAAAAACATTCTTTAACTTCTGATTTTAATTGAATAATTAATGGCATTTCGGTGAACGAACAACGAAAACCCGAAAACAGTTTACACATCGATCGAACCAGTACTCGCAATAGAAAACTTCACTTGAGCCGGCCGTACATTTCCTTTTGTCCGATCGGGGTACGAAAAACACCTAAATGTCATTGATGATTCAATTAAAATCATAAAACCAGCGGTGATAATCTGTTAACACATTCTTTACCTTCATGGAAGCAATCATCTTCACTTCTAATCAAATTTTAGCTAACTATCGGATTACCAAATACTTCTTAAACGATTTAGTCTGTGAATTTTGGTCGAATAGTTTATTTCCAGCTGTTTTTCGGTCTCCCAATGGGACTTTTCTGGATTTCTCTCGATCCTGCCCAAAATATTTTGTCAATGAACTCCAGTATTGGACGCTATCTCAAAAACTCAATTTTCATCCATGCATTCAAAAGTTATTCACAACACAAAGTGTTGTTTTTTTTTTCGAATACACTCCTTAACGTCTTTAGTTTTTCAAGGGTAGAGGTTTATTTAAAAAAAAAAATATATGAAAATAATTTTTTTTGTTATTATTTCTGCTTGGGGGAATATATCTAAGATATTTTAGTTGAAGATTTCAATTTAAATCAATAATCAACTTTCTCAAAAATTTTACTTGTAACTCAAAATAAACCAAGGCAATATTATTGTCACGAGCGTCATTGTTTATCAATTTCTGAAAATATTGAAATTCTTATTTCATTATTTTTTTGTTATGTTTTATACACATTCCGCACTTTTTTTGTTTTGTTTTGTTTACAATGTTAGTATGTATTATTTTTGTAATCTTTACCATTTCAAGCAGTTGAATCATTGTCTCAGAATTTTTGTTTTGTCATTTTCTAACTTTTCTTTATGTATGTTTTTAACACTAAACGTACCAGAGGCGGTTAAATGACGGTTTTTCAACTTTAAATGATGGTTATGCGTAATATAATTATTTTTTCACAAATTATACAATGCAACAATACAAAAAAAAAATTAAAACAAATTATGTTTGTAACTTTATGATTATTCATATTGAAGTACTTTCACATTAAAAGTTTCCGTATTAAATCGTAATTTTAGAAAACCTGAACCTAAAAGGTGAGCTGAATTCACTTTCGCCGATGTATAAAATCTTTGAATTTGTTTAAAAAAACAAAAAAAAAACGAACACAAACACATACAGGTTTGCTCGAAAAGATTCCTTTTTACTTCACTCTAAGCGTACATGTTTCGAGGATATGATGGCTAAGTAGTATCTTACAAATGCTAAAATCACCAACCCACAGAAAGAGTACTATATATGTCGTGACCAGGGTTCGACCTCATGCCCGCTGGCTTAGAAGACTAAAGCGCTATCCTCTACACCACGGTCTCCGGCAGTTTGAGAGTCTGATAGATTAAACTTAGTTTATTTGAGCATAAAATAAACTTTTAAGGAGAGGCTTCAATTTCTTTAAAAGAAATCATTATATACTCAATCAAACAAGCTATGCATCAAGAAAATTTAATCCGAAAATATGGTTATTTTTATCTCTTAATTTTTTTTTAATTTGATTTACTTTCATCAAAGTTTAAAATCTTTGTATTTGCAAAATAGTTTGGAGGATTGCAAATACAAAGGCACTATTTTGCAAATACAAAGATTTTAAACTTTGATGAAAGTAAATCAAATTAAAAAAAATTAAGAGATAAAAATAACCATATTTTCGGATTAAATTTTCTTGATGCATACTTGAACCATATTAATGTTTTTAGATTGAAGTTTGACTTTAAAAAGTTTTTCGCTTACCACTTGTATGCTCCATCAAAAAGCGTAATTTAATTGTTATAAATCTAATAATGAAACCTCATTCTAGAAAATTCAACACAACATTTGCCGTTACTCAAGTATATAAAATAGGCAAAATTTTATCTCTTGGCTCTGAAATGGAAAATGCCGAATTTTGGTGTCCTTAATGTGTTTATAATGGTATGCAATACACCGAGAAAATATAGAATTTTGTGATGATTGTTAGGTAAAGATCAGGTACATGTTTCTTTAACAGCAAATATTTTTCATAAAGAATAAATTCCATTGTGAAAATTCTGTAGATAAATAAAAAAAAATGGGTTTTTGCATAAAACAAAGAACTTAAATTCTACTTTTAATTCGTGATTTTCAATTGTGTTTACAAACTAATTTTGATTAAAAATTTAAATTTTGGAAATTGAATTAACAAGCAATCTTAAGTTTATGATCTCTTGAATTCCTCAACAATTTATGTTGATTGTAACATTTATTTACCAGCTAAATTTTTTTCTGCTATTTGTTCTCTGCATTCTGAATCTGAATTATGAACATGAATACAAAATTGCGCCTTGAATCTGTATCCGAATTTCGATACGATTTCTGAAATGTACAAACAATACGATATCCGATTCTTAATTCCAGATCAAAATTTTATGAGCCAAGTCTTGATAACCTTACTCTATTATCATAATTTGGTTCTGAATTTAAAATTTTAAGTGTAGAGTAGAATACCTCACTTGCTTTTTTGGATCCCCATGGAGGGGGTTAACCTAGGGTTACCATACCATACCATACTCTTTTAAAAGTAGATACATGTGCTCTTTTTCGATCGAAAAATGAGCGTACTCTTCTTTTTGTGAAATCTTGCGGATGTACTCTTTTTTTTGTTGAAAGACATTTTATCAGAGAATCGAACTTATTTCTTCCAGTTCTTAAGTTTGTATTCCTATATGTACAAGAAATCCGAAAGAAATGCATTCATGGCACGGTACTCCAGGATTCTTTACTTTGTTGAGTTTTCCAAACGATTTTAATTCAAAGCATCACAAATCTATTAAAATCAAATTTTTCATTTAAAATTAGTTTGCTATTTCATCAGCAGTACTTTTCTGTAAGTAAAAAAACAACAACTTCGAAAGTTTTGAAACCGCTTGTAAGAAAACCTTCTCCTAGGCGTCGAAATAACGTTTGAATATGCAATTAGCGCCAACAGCAAAACAGCAATTTGAATTTTTTTTTTAAATGCAACATTTTCTCATGTGCTGATCTCTATCTCTTCGAATAATCCAACGACCCTTTGACTTTTCACTAAAATTTGCAAGAAAATTAACAAAAACAAAAAACGATAACTTTCAATTTGTAAAAGCATTTTTTTAAAGTCATAATTGCCATGTAAATCACATAACTAGCGACTAATTTTCACTATTTGAATGACCTTTGATTTCCTGGTTTCTCCCGTTTCTTCTTAATATTTTGAAATATGATTTCAAAACCTTTTTTGGCTTTGAAGGATATGGTAACCCTAGTTCTTTAAACCCCAAAAAATTTGAACTTTTAGGTTTGTATGGAAAAATTGAATATTTTGTACTGAAAAATCAACATCATATTTGTTTCTTTTGTAAAAATTATGCAAAAAATCATGGATGATTTTTGAACCAAAACGAAAGTTTTCAGACCCCAGGGTTCGAGAAATTCAAAAATGATCCCAAATCGACTCAGTCTAGTGTGGTATATGGTATACCTTTTTAATTTACCTTTTTAATTTTTTTTTAAATCAGTTATTAAGTGCTCCACAAAAAAAGTTAGAAGCTATATGTTGCATACATGGCCGTAGGAACGGGGGGTGTTTTGGGGGTTAAACACCCCCCATGAGGGTCCAAAATGTCAAGGAAAATGTTCTTCTCTAAACTCGAAATTTAAATTCATAATAAAATTTCGATGAACGACTCAAGTTAATCAAGAGTAACAATCTCGTCTCAGAACTAAAACCAAAACCTCGAAATCTTATCTCAGGTCCACAATTCTTCTATAGATTTTCAAAAAATTTCTCACTTGTTGATAGAATCTTAAAGACTGTACTCGAAAAACGCTATCAAAAGTTATTCACATAATAAGTTGGTGCATAAATTTTGGGTACAGTCCTTAATTTCAAATATCGAATTTTCAATAAGATTAGATTAATAAAGGTCACCTGATTGCTCGGATTTCGATCGAAAGTTTTTACTTATTTGTAAATACAAAACAAAATTTAAATTGCGTGATAATAATTTTGTATTTTGTGTCCAAAACAATTTTAACAAAGTTTATCCAAATAAACTGGCTGGTGTGTTTCGATGAAAACAAACTACTTTTCGAGTTTTTTCTTCTTGATTTTAATTGAAGAATTCCTAAATATGTCCGGATATTGCGCTGATTTATGGTTGTAAACTTTGAAATCGTGTGCCTGGATTTTGCAAGGTTTTTAGATAAAATAACCCAGATTTTCCCTGCCCGGACAATTGCGGAAAAATATCTGGTGAGCTTAGGTTTGAATAATTTCCAATGCTCTGGTACCTTTTTTTTTCATAAATAAAATTTGTCGCCCATGACCGGATTGTGGAATCTTAATCCAGTTTATAGTTCTTGCTTTTCAGTTTGGTTCATCATTGAGACAAAATCATGATCCGAATCTTGGTTTTGCATTTAAAACTAAAATAAGATTCATTTGACATGTTCGAAACTCATCATTCCAGAATATAGCAAAATATTCAAAATAACATACCATTTTAAATTTGGATATGAGTTTTTTATCTTTAATTCTTATGCCGAATTAAAACTTATAGGGATTAAACATTTGTATTCAGGTTCAAAATGCAGAATTCAGATTCGGAATTAAAATTAAAAATTTCCCAACACAAAACACAAAACAGGTAAAAACCACTGTTATAAAATATGATCTAAACTCATTTTCTAAATTGCGTTCCTTGAAAAATCTAAGTTTCGATTTCTCACAGGATTTCGATTATGGAATAAATTATTAAGGATAAATTAATGTTGATAAAATAACTTGTACTTCATCTTCAGGTTCAGGAAATACATTTTATTTGTTTGTTGTTTAACATCATATTGTGGATACTAAACTAAAATCTGAATGTATCGAGTATAGAGGAATTAAAAAAAATCAATTTTGAACCCCAAATAAGTTTCATTTTAAAATAAAGCAATCAAGATCCCTTATTCATTTTTAAAAATTTCGAAAAAAAAATCTTATCACTTTTTGGACTTATTTTCGAAAGTAATGATTTGAAATAAATAACTATTAATATACATATATGTAAGAACTTAAACCCGGACAAAGAGGAAAAATTTTGTCACCAAAACCCCCCCTATGAGGCTGTTCTTCCTACGGCTCTGGTTGCATACATATGTATATGGAAATACCAATTTTTTAATTTCTTTAGATCATGGCCACAAAAAAATGTAAAAAAGTGGTGTAAAAAGCGTACTTTTTAATGAATCAATCGCCAAAGCTGTTCCAGTCACAATAAAAAAAATAGGAAAGGGAATTGGAAAGTTGGCGTAATTTGTGATATGTTGGCATCTTTAGATTTATAAAACACGAAACACAGAATTTTTAAAGACTATTCAAAGGTAGCTGTTCTTCGAACTTTTCATCAATCTGCATTTTCTGAGATTATTGTAGCAACTAAATTCAATTTTGCACTGAATTTTAAGTATGTTAACGCAAGGTTATTGCAATAAAAGTATATGCAAAAGAAAGGCCACTTGATACCACTTCTAGTGATGTAATAGCATTGGCGATGCGGTGCTTAGCCAAAATCTGATAAATAAAACAGTGAAGTAGTTTCTGAATTTGAAAAAATTAGCACAAATTCTTGCTTGGTAGGCGGGCGCAGTGGGTGGTAATAACTCAAACAAAGCCATTTCAAAAAATTCTGGATTTGCTTTCAGCATTTTTTTTCTCATATTCGAACCGCCAATGTTATAACATCACTAGAACCGATGAGAAATTTGTTTTATTGTGCCAAAATTTTTATCGCCTAAATCTTTTGTTAACATACTGAAAATTCAGTGCAAAGCCGAATTTAGATGTCAGAATAGTCTAAAAAAAATGCAAATTGATAAAAATTTATTAGCTTACTTTGACTAGCCGTCAAGAATTGTGTGTTTCGTGTTTTGTAAATCTATAAATGACAAAATGTCACAAATTACCCACTTTTTACATTTTTTGTGGTCGTGGGCTAGAGAAATTTCAAATAAATATTTCCATGACGTTGAAGCTTCCTAACTTCTGCCTTGTCTAAGTGGATTTTTTTTCGAGTATTTAATAACAGACTTACAGCCTTTTCCCGAAGCATGTTTTTCGGATTTTTTTAGACTTTGAATAACTTTAAAATTTATGATTGTAGCTTAATATTGTCTGAAAATCATATTTGAGTCACGTTACATGCTTTCCAAAACTCTAAATCTTGTAAACAATAAGTTGATAAACAAAAGAGTTTTAGCGGAAAAAGTTTGAGCCCCGGTAGTATGATACCTATTCATACCACCGGGGCTCACAATTATGTACAAACTGTCGGTATGTTTAATGTTACATTTTGACTATTTTTGGCAAAAAGTAACTTGTTAAGTTTGGAATTCAGAATAAAACAGAGAATAAAAATTCCTTAGAGTTCTATTTTCTTCTAAATCGTGAACCAATCTAGCGAGAGAGAAAAAACCTCAATCCAGGAACTAGCCCGCTGCCTGACCGGTCACCGGACCGGAGCCAGTCATCGGTAGCAGTCAGTCGATTTGAAGCCGAAATTTAACTTCCATAAGCGACTACCAATACCGACTGACATCGGAATAAAGGCGCATATAAATAAGGCTCAGCTGAGTGAGTGCCAATCAAAGGGGAGAACCCTCAATTTATCATGTCCTCTATCAGCAGCGAGCGTTCGGTCTTATCGGTTACTGATACCTACCCAAGTAGTATTTTTGCAACCTCTGGATGTCTGCCAATGGGCGCTCATTTTGGAGGCCCGTTTCGCGTTCAGTAAATGACTAAACCCCGACAGTTATTATCATCAGCATCAGGTGGACCTGCTTGCAACCTCGAACTTGACAAAGGAGTTCGTCGACTGACTAACTGACTTGCAGACGATTAAGTTTAACAGTATTCAGCGACGGTCGAATAACTACCTAGTCAACTTGTATCAACAATGACTGTACTGTACACACAGTTTAAAAAGTGGAATTCGAACACACGTGTATCCTGTAAAACTCGAACAAATTGAAGATGATAAAAAAATCCTTCATCTTCGACGACGAAACACACATTCTCGGTCGTACGATCTTGGTCGTTGATCCATGGCCGTGATTTAAAACCGGTTCTTTTATACTTATATCTACCAACTCGGTTACACAATTTTTGGGGGCTTGGTTTTGTAAGATGTTCGCTCAGGTGATTGGCGCGCCATGGCGGTAAGATAAGGGAGTCAAATTTATCAATGATTTTTATTGGTTTGCCAAAAACTTTCTATTGAGACTGCATGAAACACAAAATTAAAAGGAAGAAAATATTTCAAAACAATAATGATTTAAGCAATGAGTTTTAATTACTTATCTGAAAATTTGCGACGAAGTTCTACAAGGTATCCCCAAAATTTCAAATTTGATTACTTTTTGCAACTTAAAAAAAAAAACAATATTTTCGCAGATTTTTTCCAATTTTTAACATGAAAAATACCAAACCACATTTTAAATGGGAAAAAAAATGCATATATGTACATATGTAACTCTCCCGGAAAAAAAACCGGGAATTGAAAATCGCACCGGGAAAAATCCGGGAATTCAAACCCATCATCGGGAAAAATACAAAAAAAAAAACAAAAATTCAGTTTTAGTTTCAAGATCAGGGATTGTAAAATTCAAAATTCAGAATTATTATTTGAATTTCCTAGTCAGAACAGTTTAAATAATTTGTGGGAAGAAAATCATAAGTTTAAAATAAAAAAAAAAAAAACAAAGAACTCTTTGTTGCAAACTTGAAAATGTAAGAAAAGGTTAATTAAACATCATCGCAGAAAAATTATACCTTATATAAACCTTTTCTTGTTGTGTTGTTGTACATTTATTTAAACCCTCGTTAAATTAATGTACAACAACATAACAAGAGAAGGTTTATATAAGGTATAATTTTTCGGCGATGATGTTTAATTCAAGAATTAAACACAAGATTCAAATTAAAAATGAAAGTTCAAATCATGTTTATGCAAGGCACGGTGTTTCATAACAACAAATTTGCGGTGTTGAATAGGAAACTATTTCTTATTAAACGCACTGTTTCATAGGAGATAGTTTTCTATTTATTTTACTCCTAACTTCCTATCTGGACTTCAAGAAGGAGACTAGAGTAGACTAAATACTTTTTTTTTTAAATTGAGCTTCCCAATTCACTTTTTTGTAAATCAAAATAGTCGTTAAAATTTTCCAGAAAACTTCACTTTGAAGGATTTTAAAAGCTACGGTTCCTTTTAAAATTCCGAAAAATTAAAAAAAAATACTAATGAAATGGATTTCTAAGCTGATCCGTGGCAAAAATCTGAAGGAAAAGTAAAAATTTTCAATGGAAATATCCTTAAAATACACATAGGAATTTTTAGCAACGCTGTGAAGAATTTTCAAGAGCTTTGTAATGAGAGTGTGTTTATGTAGATTGAAGACAAAATGCTTTAAATCCTTTAAAAATGTTTTACCTCACTCATAATATGTTTGTGTTTTGATATAAGTATTAAAAAAAACGTTGTATTGAATGTTAATTTATTGTTGGTTTTGTTACACTATGTTGACAAACAAAATAACACAATGATTGCATTAGAATTGATCTTTTTTTCTTGTTCGAGAACACATGGCAAAAAATCACATTTTTCATTGCTGCCAAGAGTTCAAACAAGCCGTTCGTCGGCAAAACACCCGTTCATATTTTTGTCGTTTCTATTTGATCTCAAGTTTGTTGTCGTTCCTCTTTCCACAAATGTGGACCGATGATTTTTGTAAGTATTTTCATCTAGTTTATCAAAATTTCAAAACAGGCTCAATATGTTTTATTGAATAGTCTTAAGCCGGTTGTGAATGAAAAAAGTAAAAAAAAAACATTTCTTTCAGAAATGCTTATTAATATTGACAATTGAGATGATTAAGAAATATTTGGAGCTGTCAAGACTAAATCTATCCACATATGCTTAACATGTGAGGATTCAATAGAATTTTTTACTTTTTATTAAAAAAATACTTTTAAAAAAACTCTCCATTCTGTCTTTGCTTTGCTGTACTAATCTCTAAATGAATCGAACACAATTTCCGACAATTTGATCATTATTTTCGTAGAACTTAATTTAAAAAAAAATCTTTATTTCTCAATATATTAGAATGGAACTATTTTTTTTAATACGCTTCGAGTCATATTGATCCGGAGGGCGCGGGAATGTTAAGAGATGATTTTGACTAATTTGAGGGCGCTGAATCCAAATATGTAAGTTGCTTTTTTTCTACCAGTGTAATTTTTGATATTCAAGATCTAACTTTTTAAAAAGGGGCGATTTCTTAAAAAAAAAATTTGGCCAAACATTTCTAAGGTATTAAAATTAAAGGTGTTTAATTGAAGATCAAACTGAAAGTAAAAATTGACGTTTTATTATACTTGTAGGTACCTAATCCGGGGTAAGATTGATCACTTTTTTTAATATTTTTCGATTATTTTTAATGTTAAGAAGAATGTGGTTTGTTTCATATTACTCAAACCAGTACTGGACTCCTATGAACGTAAAACATGGTTGCAGAAATTTTTGAGACTACTTTAAATTTGGTTTAAAAATCGATTTCGTCTCTGTTAAGAATTTGATGCTTTGGGGTAACATTGATCAGTCTCTATTTTGACGGTTTTAACGAGTTTTCTTGATCATAAAGGATACAAAACACCTTTATAATATTTACAAATGCTAGTTTATCAACCGCTGAGGAAGTTCGGAACAACCTCAAATTGTATAAATTCAATCATGAAATTCTACCAAATCGAACACCACACGTTCGGTGGCTCAAAGATACTAAATTTGTAACTTTTGGTCCAGTGAATTCTGAGATACACAATGTTGAATTTCGCTGTTTCTTGGTTTATATTTCTTTGCGGTTAAAAAAAAACAAAATCGTGATTTTGAATTTGTTAAGGCCGACCAACAATGATGCTGCATAAATTTAGGGGCTAAATTTTTTAACATTACTTATAAAATTTTAACTACAAAAACAAATAAAATTTTGACTTCATACACCATTCCCCTGTATTTTTTCCTTCAAAGTTTATCATTTGATAGGATTTCTAGCCTTTTGTCCCAGACTGGCTTACTCTTGGAAAATGTAACTATACATTTACTAAAAAAAAAGTTGAACTCGCACATAAATCAACCTGCTGCTTCTAACCGCTTTGATTTCATCAGGAAGGGTGTTTGTTAGTGAGCCTTCGAATGAATAAATATTTCAAGATTTTGAAATCACACTTACAGTACCGTTCATAATTGTATAGAAATTGGAAGCAAGCGCACTGTCACTTCGACTTTGAACTTCCATAACTTTTTACTATGATGATATTTTTCGATCAAATTTTTTGCGTTAGTTAGATCAACTATCACACTATTATAACACGAAATTTGAACTATCTGCAGTTTGTGTGGCCTGAGAAACAGTAATTCTACGAAAATCGGACTTTTTGGCCTTTTCTCATTCAAACTGCAATATCTCTGAAACTACGCTACATTTTTTATTGAAATTTTGCAGAGTGATTGTGGAAAATTACAGGGGTGTAGCAATATTATCTGCTTTGCCAAAAATTTTTTGAGAAGTTAGTTGGAATAGAATTTCGCCCCATCAGCACGGATTCTTCAGAAAAAGATCGGTGGTCACAAATCTTTGCGAGTTCACCACACGCGTATTGGATTGGATGGTCAAGGGATTCCAAGTGGACTGCATCTACACCGATATGTCGAAGGCCTTTGATGTAGCAGGAATCAACGAAATTTTGGATGCATCAGCGCGAATTGGTATTGGAGGTAACATCCTACCCTGGATCGAGTCTTATTTGGTGAATAGACAACAGTACGTGTCTGTAAATTCTGTGTGCTCGGCACCCTTTGAAACGTCTTCCGGAGTGCCTCAAGGCAGTCACTTGGGACCTTTGCTATTCATTCTTCTAATGAATAATTTGCCGGACTCCCTTTCGGATGCTTTCGTACTGATTTACGCAGATGATGTGAAATTATTTTTACCAGTAAAAAGGATAGAAGATTGTAGAAAACTTCAGAACGATTTGAATGTGTTCTCTGAGTTTATAATCAGAACCAAGCTGAAAGTAAACAATTCCAAATGCGCAGCAATATCCTTTACAAGAAGTAGTACACCAATCCAGTTTACGTATTCTCTAAGTGGCGAAAGTATTGCAAGAGTTACCTGCATTAAGGGGGGGGTAGGGTCTAACACTTTAAAAAAATCGATTTTTTTATTTTTTTATTTTCTTATTGTAAAACATTTCAAGAATGTTGTGTCAAATTTTCAAGTCAATTGAAGCAAAACTGTAGAAATTATAGGCCTTTATCTCCTCCTATCTAATACTGCAAGAAAGCAAGAGCAGAAACTTCAAACGCGTTTTTCTCGAAAGCACATTTTCAAAGTCCGTGGACATCGTCATTTGAAAACTACTTATCCGATTCTTTTCAAATTTGGAACATATTTTCTACATATAAAATACCAGACCCCAACGTTTTTCTTTTTTGTTTTTTTTTTTACTTTGGGGAGATTTTACAGGTGAAAAATGGCGGATTTTTTCGTGAAAAATCGTAGTTTTTACTTCAAACAGCCACAAAAATTTCATAAGAGGGTAAGCCATGACTTTTTTGGCGACGGACGCGTTTTTGTTTTCCTCCATCCGAAAATTTAATTCATTTATCGTTTAAATAGGAAATTTGAAGTGAAATAGTGATAATCTTTGTTTAAATGCTCGCCAGAAGTTTCCTACGCGTTGTTTGATTAATTTTTATATATTCAAGCATCTTTGGGGAGCGTGAAATAGCGGTGTAGATTCAGTTCGATTTAAGTTAGCGCCCTGAGAAAAGAGTACTATGGGAAGTAAATCCCAAAATTGATATGTGGAGTGATATTTGAAGAATCAAGCTGGAGCTATTTTTGCACAACGGTTATTGATTTGAAATTTATGTGAAGAAAAATAAAGCACGGCGACCTTATCATTGGCTGACGATGCGGTTGTTGGATGAAGTGAAAGGAGGTTTTTGATAAGTTAATTGTGGAGTGAAAAATTAAAATACAGCTTGGTAGAATTCTTAAAAAAAGAGCAAAGCCTGAGTGTCTAAATTATTGCTCCCCCGCTCCCCCGGCTTGTGTGTTATTCGGAAAATGATTCAGTGGCATAGATTGCGTTAAGTGTTAAGTCTTGGGAAAAATGAAGAGGCTTGCACACGTGAAAAATGTTTGACACATTGCTTAAACACATTCATTTAATGATATTTTTGGTGGGACAGTATCAATGCTTCTTTTTTAATGATACAATGACAATGGTCTGCAGCACTGAATCCAAACATGTTCGCGAACCGGGAAGCTCCGATGCAGAACTACTAGAAGAAGGCGAACATCGTCACAGCAAGCGTTGCCTTGCAGCATTTGGTGAGGAACTTCCAATTTAACTTTTCCATATTCGCTCTTGACTGGTTTTATTTCAATTTCAACGTGGTGTTATGCTTCCTTTAAACGACACAATTTAACGGTAAAAATTCAGGAAAAAAAATAGAATTATTAATCTTTTATAATTTCATATGATGATATGAAGATTCAAAGCATTATAATCATAATACAAAATTCATTTCACATAATCTGAATTTATCATTATTCAGCTTTAACTATTATTTTCATCACTATGGGTAAACAGGTCTGCCTAATTGTTCAATTTACAGAAAAATTCAATTAGTCAAATACTTTTGTATCTGACTGAATTTATGAAATAAACCTTTTGAGCTCTTAAAGGGCTCGAAAGGTCCTGTGTCTACTAATGTTTTATTTTGTTCTTCTTTATTTTCAAGAGCGAGTAAAGGCGCTTTATCCTTGGTCAACGACCAGAAATGAGGGAACACAGAAATCTATTTAATACAGATGAGTGGAATAAAAATGATTAAAATTACTAATTTCCAATCCTCACTGATTATTTGTCATATTTTATGATTTCTGTGTTCAAAATAACTCATTTGCAACCGCTGAAGGATGGGTCATATTTCATAGGTTCCATTATCAACAAGGAGCACTTTTTTAGCTTATTTGCTTCCAACGTAATGCCCCTCGGAGCGTATGGTACTGGTGGTCCACGCTTCTTCTTTCTCCTTGTTCCTGATGTCTCTGCGTTCTCTGCTCCACAGTAGGCCCGACCATTTCATGTTTTTAATTATTTTAATGTTTTCATGTTAACTTAATTAAAAGCATGATGAAAGACAAAAAGAATAATAACAAATTTGTTTTATTCTTCGGGACTCAGACATAAGTTCTGGCTGTGGCAGTACGATTAGTGATTAGTGATGAAACAGCCACAAAAATTTCATAATTTTTTTTTTAAGTTAAATAAAAACGTTGGGGTTCAGAAAAACATGTATTTCAAATATTTTGCTTTGATTTTTTGACTTCAGATGATTCTGTGCTGAGATACAGTGTCCACCGCAAATCCTGTTTTCTAAAAGGCATCCTCGAAAGTGCTCCGTCACCAGCTCATTTTTCAATATTTTTCTACGAAAAAATTACTAAATGTTCTTTTAAAAATGCTTTGTATAATGCAAAAAATTTGAATACATTTGTTTGAACGATAGCTCTAGAAAAAAATCATGAAAATGGTGTTTTTTTATACCCGTTAGACCCTACCCCCCCTTAAGGATTTAGGCGTCCAATTGGATTCTGGATTGAGTTTCAGGGATCACATCAGCAGTGTAGTAGCAGATGGGCTTGCTTTGTTCGGAGTCGTGAGACGTTTCGCTGGAGAATTGAAGGACCCATACACCATCAAAAGCTTAGTGCGATCGAGGTTCGATTTCGCGAGTACAGTTTGGAGGCCTATGTACCAAACACACATAAACCGAATGGAAGCTGTTCAGAAGCGTTTCGTCAAATTTGCAGTGAGGAATCTTGCCTGGGGAGAGAGTTTACCGGAATATAAACAATTATGTTATCTGCTAGATTTGGAACTGTTAGAAAGTCGGCACCGCATAAATGATTCAACCTTTTTTCTTAAGGTAGGTAGAGGCTTGATGGACTCAACGTTTTTATGTTCCCGCTTGACAGCGAACATTAGCACTTTGACATTGAGGCGACGCAGGCGTTATGCGCTTGACCATCGCAGGACGAATTACAGCCGCAACGAACCAGCTTTCCGTTTTATGAGGGAGGCGAATAATATTAACGGTGAAATAGATCTCAATTTAAGCATCCCGACAATCAAGAAGCTCTATGTGTTATATTTAAGAAATCAACTCTATGTAAGATAATTTTAAGTAGTTCGGATGACGGGCTCGGCCCATATACCCTTAATAAATAAATAAATATAAAGCTAGCATGTCTGAAGTTTTCGAAAAGTTCTATCGATGAGATCAAAAGTTACGCGAAGTGCAATATTTCAGGCATGAACCTTGAACTGCGATTTCTATAGAATTTTGGACGAAAATTTCCATAGGAAAATCCTATTCCCTGTTTAACAACCAGTAACCTATTTCAACCGAAAAATCACAACAATATCGCAAGATTCTGATTTCAAAACACAAATGGATCATTTAATCCATTTTTTCTTTTCTTCATTGTTTTTGCCAGACATTTTTTTTCTGATTGGTGGAGGAAACGATATTATTCTCATGAATCGTCCAAAATTCTATAGAAATCGTAATTCAAGGTTCATGCCTGAAATATTGCACCTCGCGTAACTTTTGATCTCATCGATAGAACTTTTTGAAAACTTCGGACATGCTAGCTTTATATTTCAACAATCACTCAGCAAAATTTCAATAAAAAATGTAGCGTAGTTTCAGAGATATTGCAGTTTGAATGAGAAAAGTCCAAAAAGTCCGATTTTCGTAGAATTACTGTTTCTCAGGCCACACAAACTGCAGAAAGCTCAAATTTCGGGTTATAATAGTGTGATAGTTGATCTATCTAACGCAAAAAATTTGATCAAAAAATATCATCAGAGTAAAAAGTTATGGAAGTTCAAAGTCGAAGTGACAGTGCGCTTGCTTCCAATTTCTATTCAATTATGAACGGTACTGTATGTACATTTGAAATTTTCAAAAGCAAACCTAGTTTTTCCCAATTTTAAACTCAACTTATAGGTTTTTCAACGTAGAAAAAAGTTTTGAGATGTTTCAACTTTAAACTTAGTTTTGTAAAAATCGGTTGAGTAACAAGAGAGTCTTAGCGCAAAAATTGTTTCACGTCATTTCACCCACAGCAGTATGAATAGGTATACAACATACGCCATTCGAAATCTACTAAACTAAAAAAAATTAAAATTATAAAAAATAACGAGCATTTTGGAAATAAAATAGTTCTCTAATAACATTTGCGAAAAAAAAATATCGGTATTAGACATAATCGTCATTTAAAGTTCAAAAGACGTACTTCAGCATTTTTTTAATTTTGATGATATTTAAGCGTGATTCTAAAACATCCATAAAAATATGTTTCAAATTTATGTAATGAGTCGTTAACTCCAGCCTTGTTTTATTTTTAGAAAATGATGATTTTGTTCAATGAGATAAGTATGATAAAAAAAATACAAATCAATGAAATAAGTTGAAAATTTTGCTATATTTTGACTTAATTAGCCGGAAAAACCGGAAATTTAAAAATGAAAAGTTTTGACCACCCTGGAAATCATATCAAGCATATGAAAATGCATTGAAACTTAATCCTATGTATTTTTGGGAAAATCTGAAGACTTTCAGCTCAAACCCGCCAGGTAACAAAAAAAATCCCCAAAAACCAACGGAAATCTAATTACATATTTAAAAAACACGTGGATATTTTTGAGTCATCAAAAAGAATAGTCCCAGGGTAAGAATGAGTGAATTAGCCATTTTCAATCTTTTAAGTTATTAAATCTTGGCAAAATTTACCAAATACGTGTACGTTCTGACCTATTCGATTACTAAAAATAGTACGCCAACTTAAAAACTACCGATTATAAAAAAAACGCCATCTAACAAATCAATAATGTTTAGTAAGCATTTTTTAACATAAAATTCTTAAATTACACAAAAAAAGTTTCACAACATTATTGATAGCAAAACTCATATTTATTCCAAATTACCAATTGTACTATGTTGGTTCCTAAATTTTAATACTCATTCATAAAACTGTTTCCACTGAATTTTTTTTTGTTTGCGTGACTTCGATTTTTTTCAGTCATTTGATTATATTAAGGTTGCCACATTTCCCGCTTATATCCGAAGTTTGCCCGAATTTTTAAATACAATATTTGAAAAAGATCCGATCCAGTCCGGATGCCCGATTTTATTGAAAAAAGACCGGATTTTGCACGGATTTTTTTCACAACAAATTGTGTTGCAAATTTTTTTATTCATGCTTCTAAAACCAAATTGTTTAAGCAAGTTTTATAAAAACAATCATGAAAGGTTTTATGAAAGCCTAAAATACAATTTAAAAACTGCTGATGAGTTATGATGAAAAAAAAATCAAGTTTTTTTTCTTGATGTGTATAGAATAATTATGGGTTTTGAGCAAGTTTGCCCGAATACTGTTCGGACTTTTGATCAACAATTAGAAATAAAATGGAAACGTGGTGAAAAAATTCTGACAACCTTAGGTTATATGTCTGTTTAACAAGCTTTTTTAGGCACAGCAAATGTAACCAAAGACAAAAACGGTTGTTGCTAAAATCAAACTGTATTTTTTTATTGCAACGTTAAAATTTTTATCAAGAGATACACTTTCCGAAAATGTTATGACTGAAAATTGTCCAAACAATAATGTCTTGAACTGTATCTGAAAAAAGCTTTCGAGTATTCTTAAGCGTTTCGGGACAGTTCATGTCCTCGGCAACTGGAGCTTGTTGCACAGATTTTTGTAGAATGTCTTACATTTAACAAAACTTTTTAATTGTAAACTATTTTCCTAAATTATCATTTTTTACCTTTTCGGCGAGACTTCACTATTTTTCAGAAAACCGGTTCGGTTTCTGTTCATAGAAAGATTAAGGATTGGTTTGTTAAAACAAATCGCTACTCGCAAGGATTCAGAACAAAGTTCTGAAAATGATTTGACGGCTTCCACCTTGGCACGGCACCGAAGATCTTCATCAGATTGCGGGCATTGAATCGATCGAAGAGATGGCCAACAACATCATCTCCAACTTTAGAGGCAAATCAATACCATCGCAGAGATTCGCTCTCTTTACAATAAAGTTAGTTTTTAGGATCTAGGATTAAGTTGATACATTTTTTTTTTGCTCTACAGGATATTCTTCTATATATCAATACTTTATTGCTATAGCAAATTTAAATCAAATAAATAATGTTTAGAATTTACTGAATCAAAGAGTTAAACTGATCATAATTGATCTGAACTCTTAATTTACTTTAAAAATGTAACTTGAATGTAATGATTAAAAGACTAATAAAGACATATTTAAAAAAATCACTACTCGCTTCAAATAGCATGTTTACCATTGTTCATAAGACATCTTGAACTTGATTTTTCACTAAGGTGTTCCATTTGATCCTTAAAATGGGTAAACAAAATAAAATAGAATAAAAAAAGTATTTCGAGTACAAATCTGTCTTCAAAGGTAGTGAGTTAACCTGCAACATATTTTTTTTTACAAATATAGCAAAAAAAAAATAATTAAAAAAATTTACCCGAATCAAGATTGACAAAATTTTATGGAGAACTAGAAAATATTAACTAACTTTCCGTCACCACATTAGCGCCAACTGAAAGGGGAAGCAAAACTTTTTTAAGTAGCCAAAATTTCTCTCAATTTTTCTCAATTTTGGATAAGCTGATCGTAACTAGTGTCGGAATTTTCACCTTTTTAACAAGTTAATGTCTAAATTCTAGAACTGTGAGTGAATAAATCACAGTATATTTGAATTCATCGCTTCCAAATATTTAAGTCAAAATTAGCCTTAAAATTCTTTGCACCGCTGGAAAAAATAAAAACATTTTGTCACTTTCTATCCATGCAATCAAAGTGATGCACAAACAAGTGTTGCATTTTTATCGTTTACAGTCCTATTGTAACCCTGAGTAATCGATCGATTTTTCGATTCTTTCTGGAATTGATTCCGGCAATTTGGGAGGTAAAAAAAACATCAAATCTGAGGAAGCAAACTATCACTAAAAGAATCCAAGAACAAAATATAAATAAATAAACATTCTCGACGCCTGATTATCATGAATCGTATGTAAGTATCGTATAATTCAAATGTAAGATGAAATGGCCGGTTCATTTAGATTTTTTTTATTTCAATTCTATACGCACGATTTCGAAAATTTATTTTTCATTTTGTTTTTCAAAATTGATTCAATTTTAATTTTTTAGCACTCCGATCATATCTTTAAAAAACTATTTTTATTTTTTTTTTTCGATTATAGCTGTTTTAGCATCTTCTATTCGCGACCAGAATTGATCATCCTTAAAACATTTCGAACTTGAAAACTTCTTACCTTTCTAAAACATACCAAAATTGATGGCACTTTTGATTCGTTGCTTCGAAAAGCTTATGTTCAAGTTCACTGGTTTTCCTTTGGAATTAATCAACTCACTACTGTGGTCGAAAGCTTGCTAATCGCCCATCAAAAACAACACCCCCATTCACTTTTGCGATACCGAGTTTTGTTCGCCAAGATGCACAATATAGGCTAGGACTTCCTGTTTTCCACTTCACCAAAAACCCAACACTCAACACAATTTCCGTTCAATCACCAGCAAGGCTCGAGGTGTTAGGTCGATCGCGTTTGCTCAAATATCTTGAATGGTGGATCGATCACTACTGATCACTTCTTGATGTATAGCTTAAGTTTGAATTTTCTCGCGGTCTCCGTGATCCCTTCGCGCTGGGTGGGAACACGACTGAAGTCCGGCCCGAATGAACCGAACCGTTTTAAGGCGCCGTCGTCTGTGTTCATGCGATTGCAGATAGCGCACAGCACTGACGGACTAATCTATACAGCGGTGGTGCGATGGCGTCGAGCTGTCGACGACGACGTCGTCGTTGATACGCGCGCTATCGAACGTTTATTATTGGTCAGACTGATCTTTGCGCCAAATAATCATCACCAATAATGCGCGAGTGAAATGTGCTGAAGCTGGAATCGCTGACACGGCCAAGATAGTCACTTGGGCGTTGAGATTGTTTTCGAAGAGAAATAGATCAACCAAATCAACAAGTTTTGCAAAATGTGCTATATAGTTTTTTCAATCCACAAATAATGTTGGAAAAATTAGCACCTCAATATTGCAAACTGAAGTATAAATAAATATCAGTCAGGCCCAAACGATGTGTTGGTCCAGTTCAAACGGACTTTGCTTAAAATGTAGAATGTTGAGTTTCGTTTCATGTTGTTAAAGTTAAGACAAAAACTAAAATATTCATCCTAAACGCTTTGAAACAAGCTCTTTCTTTAAAAAACACTCGTGTTGATCGTGAGGGAATTTTGAAAGAAAATAAATAAACAGATAGTTTAGTAAGTATCTAAGAAAGAAAACAAAAAGACTAAAAAGACTAAAAAGACTAAAAAGACTAAAAAGACTAAAAAGACTAAAAAGACTAAAAAGACTAAAAAGACTAAAAAGACTAAAAAGACTAAAAAGACTAAAAAGACTAAAAAGACTAAAAAGACTAAAAAGACTAAAAAGACTAAAAAGACTAAAAAGACTAAAAAGACTAAAAAGACTAAAAAGACTAAAAAGACTAAAAAGACTAAAAAGACTAAAAAGACTAAAAAGACTAAAAAGACTAAAAAGACTAAAAAGACTAAAAAGACTAAAAAGACTAAAAAGACTAAAAAGACTAAAAAGACTAAAAAGACTAAAAAGACTAAAAAGACTAAAAAGACTAAAAAGACTAAAAAGACTAAAAAGACTAAAAAGACTAAAAAAAACTAAAAAGACTAAAAAGACTAAAAAGACTAAAAAGACTAAAAAGACTAAAAAGACTAAAAAGACTAAAAAGACTAAAAAGACTAAAAAGACTAAAAAGACTAAAAAGACTAAAAAGACTAAAAAGACTAAAAAGACTAAAAAGACTAAAAAGACTAAAAAGACTAAAAAGACTAAAAAGACTAAAAAGACTAAAAAGACTAAAAAGACTAAAAAGACTAAAAAGACTAAAAAGACTAAAAAGACTAAAAAGACTAAAAAGACTAAAAAGACTAAAAAGACTAAAAAGACTAAAAAGACTAAAAAGACTAAAAAGACTAAAAAGACTAAAAAGACTAAAAAGACTAAAAAGACTAAAAAGACTAAAAAGACTAAAAAGACTAAAAAGACTAAAAAGACTAAAAAGACTAAAACGACTATAAAGACTAAAAAGACTAAAAAGACTAAAAAGACTAAAAAGACTAAAAAGACTAAAAAGACTAAAAAGACTAAAAAGACTAAAAAGACTAAAAAGACTAAAAAGACTAAAAAGACTAAAAAGACTAAAAAGACTAAAAAGACTAAAAAGACTAAAAAGACTAAAAAGACTAAAAAGACTAAAAAGACTAAAAAGACTAAAAAGACTAAAAAGACTAAAAAGACTAAAAAGACTAAAAAGACTAAAAAGACTAAAAAGACTAAAAAGACTAAAAAGACTAAAAAGACTAAAAAGACTAAAAAGACTAAAAAGACTAAAAAGACTAAAAAGACTAAAAAGACTAAAAAGACTAAAAAGACTAAAAAGACTAAAAAGACTAAAAAGACTAAAAAGACTAAAAAGACTAAAAAGACTAAAAAGACTAAAAAGACTAAAAAGACCAAAAAGACTAAAAAGACTAAAAAGACTAAAAAGACTAAAAAGACTAAAAAGACTAAAAAGACTAAAAAGACTAAAAAGACTAAAAAGACTAAAAAGACTAAAAAGACTAAAAAGACTAAAAAGACTAAAAAGACTAAAAAGACTAAAAAGACTAAAAAGACTAAAAGGACTAAAAAGACTAAAAAGACTAAAAAGACTGATACGACTAAAAAGACTAAAAAGACTAAAAACACTAAAAAGACTAAGAAAACAAAAAAACACTAAAAAGACTAAAAAGAATGAAAAGACTAAAACGTCTAAAAAGACTAAAAAGACTAAAAAGGCCAAAAAGACTAAAAAGACTAAAAAGACTAAAAAGACTAAAAAGACTAAAAAGACTAAAAAGACTAAAAAGACTAAAAAGACTAAAAAGACTAAAAAGACTAAAAAGACTAAAAAGACTAAAAAGACTAAAAGGACTAAAAAGACTAAAAAGACTAAAAAGACTAAAAAGACTAAAAAGACTTAAAAGACTAAAAAGACTAAACAGACTAAAAAGAATAAAAAGACTAAAAAGACTAAAAACACTAAAAAGACAAAAAAAAACTAAAAAGACTAGAAAGGCTGATAAGACTAAAAAGACTAAAAAGACTAAAAAGACTAAAATGACTAAAAAGAATAAAAAGACTTAAAAGATTGGAAAGACCAAAAAGACTAAAAAGACTAAAAAGACTAAAAAGGAGACGAGAAATACTAAAATGACAAAAAATACTTAAAAGACAAAAAAAAACAATAATGTCAAAACTGACAAAAATATTAGAATACATTTTGATTTTTTTTTTTTTCATTTCATTAATTTGCAATGCACATTTCGAAATCCATTACCTATCCAAAAAACATAATCGAAAAATAAGACAAAGAAGTCAAAAAAGGACTCAGTAGGCTGTACCTGTAAATGACAGGCGCTTTTTTTGAGGAGGAAAAAGTATTTAAGAACTATAAATTGAAAAAAAATTGAATTGTTAAAAGTGTTTGTAATTTAACTTGGTCAATTCCCGGGAGAAAGCATGCTGCCCTTTAGCTGCGTTACGCACAAACACGTGGATTTTGGAAGCTACCAGAAAAAAATGCTGATGAAAAAGGGCGAATCTCAGGTTTCCCAGTATCAACCATACGGAAGAAATGCAGAACGCGTACATGTTCATCGAGGGAGAATGACCTTAATGGGTTAAATTCCTATAAAAAAAGGAAAAAAAAGATTATGAAGTTCTAGAATGGAGAATTGCAGGATGAAGATAAAGTTCTAGCAAATCCGAAAGAAACATAGAGTTAAGTTTTTTTTTTATTTTCTTAAAAATGGTGCAAGATTATTTTTACGTTTCGATGAACCGAAAAGTTCCTTCGCCAACATGTTTATCTGATTTTACTCATACTTGAAAAAACTGTATTTCATCTTTTAAAACACATTTATTAGAAAAAAATATCCACGTTCGGGAACAAACTCCTTTTAATTTACTGGAATGATGTCAATGATTTTCAATAATTAAAAATGATTCCTTCATTTTGTTGATTGATTTGATGAATTGCGATTTAAAATGTGTTTTTTTTTCAATTAGAGACAATATAGAGTGATAGACAACATTTATTTATTTATTTACTAGCTGATTTTACCCGGCCTTGCCCGGGTTCACATAAAATATAAATCAAAATTAGTCTTTTGACTTTTCGAAATTGTCTAAGCTTTGTTTTCATTATTATACCTAATTTGGCCCATGTTTGGCCATGTAAACTTTGTAAGTCTTTTTAAATTAATAGTTTGTATTAATTCAAATTCAAAAATATTTTCCCTTCAATGCTTATTCATATTATATAGCAAAAAACTATCTTTTAGGTTGAGTAGATTTGGCCTTTTATTTGAGGCTCTTGTAGGCAAAGGGGCTTAAGTGCATATTAGTTAATTTCGAGAAATTAGGCATATGAGTTTTTGTAATTGGTCATTTTTCATACATAAATCGAACATTTTTAATTTTTTTTCGAACGTAAAAGTGTGTAATTAAAATGCTTAAAACATGAAAAAATCAACAAATAAAGTTTGTAATATCAAAAATCATTTTAACACTATTCATTCAATTCGATTATATTTGCACTTATACCCATTTGGCTCTAAAGGTCTAATTTTTGATGGATGGATGATATCCCCGTACGGTGGTTTATTTAAGTTTTATTAAATTAGAAATTTCTAGAAAGACCTCCGCTTAAACCTTGCTAAAGACTTACTTAGCATGTTTTCAATTGTTATCTGTTTTCTTTCACATTTTTTATGATTAGTTTTTCTTAGACATTAGAAGTTCCACAAATAATTTTTTGAAGTTTTCAGAATACTTCATCATTTAATGATGTTATGAAAAAGGTGTTATTTGAGTTCAATTTTAATTTATCTAGGACACAAAAGTCACCTTAGTTATTGTGAAGTGTGATAAATGTAAAAAAATTTGAAATAATTTGTTTGAATTGAACGGCTTTAGTTCTCTCATAATTGAATTGAATTGAACACATTGATGACCAATGGTAACTCAAAATAAATTACCCAATAGCATTGAATTTATTAAACTAAAAACCTCAGATTGAATTACTAAAAAGGTGTAAGCGTTGGATTTAGTTTTAAGTTTTTTTTTCAATAATGCACGTTCAATTTTCTAATACTCCGTTTTAATTCCTCGACGGCTATCAAAGCGTTGAAATAGTAGCCTTAAACCTATAACTCTGAATTTCATTTTTTTTTTTCATTCAGGAATTCAGGAATTCCGAAAATATGAAAATGGTTGGTTCTTAAAAAGTGGAATTTATGAAAATCGGTTCATTAGTTTATAGCGCTCAGTCCAGAACTAAGGAAGTCAATTTTTTTTGAAGATGAATCATTGCATCTATACTTTACATATTGCATATTCTTGTAGACTTTAAACGTCCCCCAGGGACGGAAGGGACCACTTTGAAAATCACTGTTCTAATTAATGTATTCCTAACAGGCGAGTTGTATTTTTTCATCTGAAATGTAGGTTCATTATTTCATCCGAAAACCTCGTGCTTTTGCCTCGTGCTTCAAACAGTAGAAGGAAAAAACGCGCCAAAATTTCCGTTTTCAAATTTAAATGATTAGCTGGCTTTGATTTGCTGTCCAGCACACGTGAACTCTGGATGATCGTTTCTAATGCCCGGCCCATGGCCATGGTGATGGTGAAAACAACCCACCAAAGGAAACGAAAATCAGTTGGCAAAATGGGTGCCATGAGTTTTGGTTCGTGGGAATAAAAACGAAAGTTGTATGGGAGGGTCCTTTTTCTTAGGTGAGAGGGACTCAAAAGTATTGCTAAAAAAAACCTTACCATGGTCCAAAAACATCTCTGTACCAAACTTCAGGCTGATCGGTTAAGCGGTGTGGATTAGTATAAAGTGCATACAAACAAACAAACCAACAAACATATATAGTCCAACTCATCTTTATATATTAGATTGAAAAATTATGTCAGTCTTTTAAATTGGAACATATTGATTTTTTTTTGTTAAAATTTTTCTACATTTTTTGTTACATATGTAGGTATGATACTGAAATTCTATGATGTTTTCTCATGTGAAAATGTATTAGAGAAATGATATTAGGATTGGATTTCCATATGTCCTTTACATTTCATATTGCATGAAAAAAATTCAATATATTTTTTTTATATTTGTCATTAAAAAAGTTTTAAAGCATTTAGGGTTCAATGATTTGAGGTGGATGTGAGCTAATTAAATAGGCTAAGCTTAATAAGACCAATAGAATGAAAAGAAATTTGGCATGGAGCCTTCTGGCACAATTTCAGCCCCCAAGGTTTTAATTCCACCCGTACACATCCCCCTTTCATGGGCCACCTCGAGACACCACATCCTCGTTGATGTGCTGGAAAGTAACTCATTTGGTAGCTATTTTTGATAAACGGGTTAGCTAGCTTTTATCGTTATCACCCAATTAGCGAACGACCACTGTAGGTCGATTGATATCGATGTTTGCTCGATGTCAACCAGCATCTCACCAACAATCATCTTCATACACATCATGCCTGTCTTCGAAAATCGGCTCGAAAGACACCGCATGCAAACGGAACCTGTTGTTACGACGAAAATATGTTTATTGGCTTATTGGATGGTCAATCGTCGTCGTCGTCAGTCATCCGATTCGCGAAAAAAAAAGTCATAAATTGAATTGATAAATATTATCGCTCGGTTTTTGCAGCCAGCACCCACGAAAGATGCCGGGGCCTGTAACTATGCCGGCTTCCGAAATGCAACACATTTCTGTTATTTTCCAGTTGATTGGAGGAAGGTTTTTTGGGTGAAAGTAATAAAAAAAATCAACCAATAGAAGCAAATTTTTGGCAATGGTTTTTAATTGAGCACAATTAATCAATAATTGAAAAACCATTGGTTGTTTGAACAACAAATTCAAAAATAATTTCTTGAATTTAAATGTGAATTTAATTTCATGCAATATATTTTGAAGGCTGCTTCAACAGAAAAAAAGTATAACTGACTTGCCTATGGGAAAATAGCAATACAAACCTGCTGCGCTGATCAATTAAGTCTTTATCATTCTTTTGCGACGCCAATCAGCATCGGCGCACAAAGTTCAACATAGGTTGTGCCACCAATTCAAACGTTGAAGATGGCAAAATACACCCAACTTGTACGCCATCCCAAGAGCAACCAATGAACGAAGTTAAAGTTATCGCCGCAGCAGATTTCATGCCACTTCGATCGACTTTCCACACTCGTCTTATTTCAGTAGATTTTCCCCTTATGTGGAATTGCTTAAAGCATCGTGAATATATTAAGCTTACTTACTTGCATTTTTCAACACCTTCGATAAGCGGGAATTTATATTTTGGTTGTGAAAATTTTGGTTGAAAAACTTGCATGGAAATGCTTTTGGACTCTGCGTCATAAGGAAAATCTTGAGGGCCCGTTGAACATCAAAGTATGTTCACATTGCAATGAGTTGTCTTGAAAAAAAATCGTTCCAGTGTCACACTTTTTGCTAGGCGTTATTTTTATTATTAAATGTTATGGACCCAACCCAACTCGGCCATAGACAGAAGTGAATTCCCAGGCAAGCAGCCAACAGTGTTGGCCCAACACAAACCAAAGAAGTGTGACTCCGAATTCTAGAAAACTCCTACTCCACATGGGCGTTTGCTATGAAAATAACTTCAATCTGAAAGGGTATTTGGTGCAGCAGAAAGTCGATAAAGACACAAAATAATCGACAATTTGTTCAAACACTAACTACAACTAAAGGGTGTCCAGGAATTTATTCGCAAATTTGGACATCTTTTGAGTGCGGACATGCTTCGGAACGCTGAACTTATCGCGCGAAAAACATGTTTCCGGGAATCTGTTTGAAGTCGGCTTTCACATATGTTTCGTCGTCCATGATGCAGCATTCAACTTTCGTCAGCATGTTGTGGTACAACTTCCTGGCACGGGTTTTTGGCGGACTTGTTCTGCTTCTCGTCGCGATTAAGGGCCTTTTGTACCTTGAAAGTTCGAAGCCGAGCCTTAATTTTGGCCTTCTGGACAATCTTCGGCTTAGGTGCAGCTTCTTAGCCACATTCCGAACTGAGGCGTTCGGGTTTCGGTAGAAGGCCCCAACTACGCGGTTGTGATTTTTGGTGTTGTACGGAATACTTTTTCCTTCACTTCTGGGCTTCCCATCGATGGTCAATCGTTCCTCGAACCGCTTAATCACTCGCGACACCGTGGAATTCGCGATTCCCAACGTTTTAGCGATGGAACGATGCTAGAGATCGTGATGATTGCGCAAGATTTTATCACGCACGAGCTGTTCTTTCGACTCCATTTCCGCAAGTTTTGATCACAGGACTTTAAAACTTGCAGAATTTAAACAATGCACTATAATCTAAATCATCCCAAATTTTCATTAAATTCTACCCAACGGTTAAAAAGTTAGAGCAATTTCATAGTGTGGCAATTCATCGGGACACCCTTTACGCTGTTTAAGATGATCTACCATCGAATCTGCTGAGAGCGCAATCAGAAATTGCTCTCAACAGGTTATGGATGCAGAACTAGGGGAATAGACGAGAAACGGAATCATAGAGAGAAGAGTCGTCAAGTCGAAGCCTGTGGAAAGTTGGGCTTGTCGGACGAGATCCAGGTGAAGAAAATCAAATGGAAGTTCGTCTAGCCGTTAGAAGAAGCGAGTCCAGATCTACGGATTTCAACGTAGATCTACGCATTTATACCACTTCTACGGAACTATGGATTGATGTCCGCAATCTGCGGATTTTTAGAATTTCCTACGGATTTCTTCGGATTATTGATTTTTTTTTTGCGATTTTACGAAATTGCAGCTGAAGACAAAAAAAAATGCCATCAAGTTTCACTTCACCAAAATCAGTATATTTTTCGTTTTTTGACAAATCTACGGATTTCAATCTGGCAACGCTGGTTAGAAGAGCGTCAAACCGGAGCCACTTAAGGTCGTTGGAACGATTCCATGGTATCTAGCCACAGGATGGTTTCGATAACTCACCGGAATGAAGTATAGAGTAGCAACATAGCGATGCTGCACGCATTAACAGCTGCAATGCGCGCCAAATTCATCAGGGCTACGAAGTAGTTTTCCGAAATGTTCAGTTGAGTGAGTGTTGTTGAAAGCACTTCTGCAGTGGAAAGTCTTTCCTAACCTATAACATGCTATTTATAGGAAAACAATCCCTTTTGGTTGCATATCTAGTTGTTTATTAATTATTTGCATGTTGTTATTTATCCTATCGATTGCTACCATGAGACAAACAAATCTCAACATTCCTCCACAACATACACATTCGCAGTCTCCTTACCAGCGTTGCCAACCTTCCAGATTTTTCTGGAATCTTCCAGATTTTTATGTGTCATCCAGAAATACAGACCTCATGTTGTCTGGTCCAGACTTTTCATAAATTATCCAGATTTGTCCAGAAATTTCTATAAGCTCAACGTTTTAATCAAAAATACTATTGAAATCCAATAGCTCAACACTCAATTTACTGTGAATCAGAATACAAGAAGTTATTTTGACAGCCAAATGGGTCTAAGCATTCGGTTGCTTAAGTTTTCGTAGACCAGACATTGATTATTTTCGTGTAATGAGTATTGATCCCAAGACTACAATATTGCGATCTGGTGACCAAAAAAAAAAAAGGTCATCAACTATAAAGTTAGCCATCCAGACTTTTCCAGACATTTTTTTCAAAATCTTCAGATATTTCTGAAAACCAGTTGGCATCCCTGCTCCTTACTGCCTTCGGCGGCTCCTCATAAATATGGGGCTACTCTTCTTCAACGCACGCATCGAAACACGCTCTCGCCCATGTTGCAACTCGATGACCTTCCATGGCACTATTTCGACGACCTCCGCTGGGATCTGGCACGACAATCTCCAGTGCCTCCCGGTCCGACGACCTCCCAATGGCTGATATGAATAAAGCTCTAGTAATTGCTTTAGCTATTTTCGAGCAGTTTTGTGAGTCGAATATTCCGAATGGCATGTACATTTTTAATACGGAGCTGGTTGAAAGTAAATGTTCTACTCTGCTTTTTCATATCTAGTTGAGCTAATGCTTTCAAATTTTGCCATCCTAAAGTTCGAGCTAAGTAAAAGCTATTGAAGCAATTGCTATTTTCTTATTCATACCAACTAATGGCTCTGGCCCGACGACCTTCCATGGTTCTGCTTCCCTTCCACCTCGACACCTATCCTGAGGCCTGACTGATCCAGCTCGACGACCTTTACTTGGCTTTACAGTTCGACGACCTTCCATGACACCGGCTTGACCTTCCGTGGTACTCCGCTCGTAAGTCCTCCAGTGCAATGTTCGGAAAATCGCTCAAGAAAAGCAATCAGGATTCGTTTCAATCTAAAATACATATACCTCCGAGTGCTTTGATACGCACGTGGTAAAAGTTGAAGTTGAATATATGTCAAACATCACCACTAACTTGATACAAGAAAATATACCATGACCCATCGGAGGATATCGTTGCTATTCGCCACGTGGCTAATCGACGGTGATCGACATACTTGGTGATACATTTTGAACGTCGCTCCCTCAATCATTCCCGAACGTCTATCTTCGCATCACTGTTGATAATGTTCGTTATTGATAGACGATCATGAATGTTTCAGAAGGAAAAATCTGAAGAAAAAGCAGGACCACATGTTCAAAAAAGCCGTAGCACATGCTGGATAGTTCATTGCGGTTACCTAGTCATGACTTTGTCCTACGCAAAGCGAAAAATAAAAAATCATGTGGCCTACATAGATCGCTCAAAGGTGATACATATCAGCAATGATCCTAAAAGGTTGAAAATCGTCAAGGAAGGCAATCACCATCGAGACGTTCGTTGCTGATAGTCTGCGTCCTTCTTTATCACATCATGTTTTGCGGGAATGTTTCAAATACAGAAGCGTCGTTGTCATGCATGATTGTTTATATGATTTGGTAGAAGAAGGAAAAATTGACTGCTTCGATTTTTTGGCTCTGAATGCAGTAAAGCATGACTGATCGAAACTGATTGATTTTCGGAACATTGCTCCAGTGGCTTCTGGCTCGACGACCACCTCCATGGCTTCCGGACCCTTGACCTATCAGTGATTCTGTTCCGCTCCTAATGGCTCCAATCCAACGACCTTCCATGACACCTGTCCGACGACCTTATTCGGTTCCGGCTCGACGCTAATTTTGGGCCGCACCTCACCAATGGCACGACGACCATCCGCTGGCTCCCGGCTCACCGATCTTCCAACGGATTCTGGTCCGCTTCCAATTGAACCGACCTAACGACCTTCCAGGGCACCTGTCCGACGACCTCCCGCATGTCCTGGCTTGTCGACCTCCACCTGGCTTCCCGGTTCGACAACCTTCCACGATTCCCGGCTCGTTGACCTCCCTTGGCTCCGGCTTGTTGTCGTTCCACTGACTTCCTGGCTGGATGATTGTCCCCTCTTGATTCCATTTCTCCTTTCCACCAGTGCTGGGCCCCTTAACCTGTTGTTGGAAGCACTTCGGCAGTGGAAAGGAGAGACTTTACTATTTGGAGGTAAAACTTGGAATGCTTTATTTTCTATCCTAACATCCTATTCATAAAAAAAACTATCCCTATGGTTACATATGTAATTGTTTATAAAATTATGTGTACGTTGTTATTTGTCCCATCGATTGCTACGATCCTCGTCCTCTTTTCCCAGCCAATCATCATCGGAGTAATACGGTCTACTTTTCGTATTGGTTTTTTGAATATTTTTTTATTAAGGTTTTTAATTCACTAAGGAAAGTTCTGATGCTATCGTTCCATGCGATCAGCGATGGTCCTTCGAATCGGAAAGATTATTGAAATTACACAAAGCTTACATACATATCTCAATCTTTGGAATTTCATTGAAAAGTGGATAGAAACGGATATTTTTTGTTCAAAATTTCTGTAAGATGGATCAATCATCACACAATTATTATTTTACCATATTTGAGCTTTCTAAAATATGTGAGACCTGAGATACAGTACATAATTCAACGAAAATCGGACTACGCAGCGTGTATTAGGGGCTATTCACTAATGACGTAAGCACATAGCGGGGGGGGGAGGTTGGGGGTTTGTGTTTTTCATTTGCATCTCTTACTAGAGGGGTAAGGGGGTTTCCAAAAATCTTACTTAAGAAATGTTACATTGATAATTCGTCACAGCCAAACCAAAATGCCACCAAAAACACTAAATCACATTATTAAAAGATCGTCGCTTTTCATCACAACAATCTTTTTAATTGAGAAATTTATAGAAACAAAAAGAAAAGTGGCGCAATGTAACACGAATCCATCATATTTTGAAAATGACTTCATCATGAAAAAATCTTAATAATCATTATGAGGCGCTTTAGGCGAATTTCAATACACTACCATTTCTAAATTTTACAAACGATTACCCAACAAACAATCCTTGAATTTTATTGCTTACCGCTGAAATGTGTCTGACCTTTCTGGTTAATTAACAAAGTAATTGTTGTTCAACATTTTTGCAACATTTCTAGTATTATAGATTGATTTCTTTTTAGATTTTTATGATTTAGGGTCAAAAACATAGCAATTTTTCATGGCACTTTGTGCTAACTTGATCTTTCACTATTTTTTTTAATCGGAATTTAGATTTTATATTGTTTATGCGATTGTGAAAAATTATTGAATATTTATAATTCCCCAAAAATGCTATGTCTTAAATAATGTTTCTATGATCGTTTATGTCATTTCATCTGTGTTTTTGTATAAATTGTACTTTTCAAATGCAGTTATTAAGTTTTACTTCACAGCAAAAAAAGTGTTGCGATATTACATCAAAAACGTGCACATAACTTGAGTCGCAAATGCTACCTAATATAACATCGTTTTGATGTAAAACCTATGACCTCGATAAGATGAAACAAAATTACACTAAAAAATTTAACGTAGTAGACAAATATGGGAACATTTATTTAGAATAGAAACGATGAAATATGTTGATACAATTTAAAGGATAATAATATTTTTGTAAATTGTCGCAGAAATTTCAGACATGTGTACAACTCTACACTTAGTCAAGATTCATTCGAACACTTTGCTCTAGAAAAAAAAGCGGCAGTCCAAATGACGAAATATTTATTGGAAAATCACAATTCGCTAATGTGCTTACAAATGATGCTCTGTCAATTCATAATTTCATTTCCCCGGCGATATATCTTTCACAACAATTTCTAGTAATGTACTCCGCCGGTGGAACTATTAGCTTTTGGCTTTCCGTAGACTTGGAACTAAAAATAACTGTCCTTTCGACACTGGATCTCGATATTGGCCTCGGATCGACATGTAAGACATGAAGAGATCTTCGGGATATTGCTCTGGGCCTAAAAAAAAGGTGAATCCCAAGGTAGCGGGTATGAAAAAATAATCATAATTTGACCTACTCACCGATCCGTTTGAAAAATTCCTTTCCATACTCCTTGTACTTTTTTTCTTCGTAATAAATATCCTGGTACAAACTAATAGGAAAATCAGTTAGTATCACTGGATTTGCTTAAAAATAAGAAACAAATCGAGGTATCTTACCAGTAGATCGGTTGTCTCTGAGCCTCAGAAACCCTTCCGGAGTTTTTGATTTGAAAACTATTTTGTTGACAGTTATGAGCTGCTTCGATGTGATTACATTGACGACGTAATATTACATAAACAGACATGTTTAAAATTGTGTACATCGATTGGATGTAATAAACGGACGGTTGAGTAGTATCACAATGAAAAGTCATACTATTACATTTTTTGGCTAACATCTGCTCAAATTACATCGGCCAGCGTTACAATATTTTTTGCTGTGTTGAAAAGTGATATGCTTTGAAGCATGGATGTCACATTTCTAATATTTTTAAGCTATTTATGAAAAAACGTGTCAGTTTCTAAAAGAATAAAAACGTAAGATCTTACTAGGGGGGAGGGGGGGTTTTTGAAAAATCTTACTTTGTCTTACCAGGGGGGGAGGGAGGGTATAAAATTTCCAAAATCGTGCTTACGTAATTAGTGAACGATTTGCAGAGTGATTGATGAAATATGTTTTTCTTATAAAAGCTGCGCGAAGTACAATATTTTATGGTTGTGGCTCGTTTACTTGGGAATACAAATTTTCAGAATAATCTCGTTGATATGAAAACTGCACTTCTAAACACACTTTCTCTTTCATACATTATCACACCGTACCGTCTGATGCTATCCGCGGATTGTGATCCGGTTCAAAGAACCATGTTCAGGATCGCCCCTGATGGAATGGATCGATAGCATCAGAGCTTTTTTTTCAGTAAAGGGTGTTCAGATAAAAAAAAAATGATCAAACTAAATTGCATGTAAATCTTTTTGAAGTTCAGTATGTATAAAAGACGAAAATAATACTCAGTTAAGATTCCAGATTTTGTACAGTCATGTTATCCACTTTCGTCGCAGAACGGCAGTTTGCTTTCAACTTCTTCTCGCTGCTAACAGTTTTTTGGGTCTTCTTAAGGTTCTGCATGGCCAAGAAACACAGTAAATTTTTGCCTCGATTTCCAGCAACAAATTTTGCTGGAAATGTTTAGCAATCCAAATTTTTGCTGGAAACCAGCTAACATTATTTATTTTGCTGGTTTTTCCAGCAATCGATCCGAATTGCTGCAAAATCAGAATCGATTTGTCAAATTGGGGACTTGTTATTTTTGTATGACCGGAAAGATGTAGTATCGGTCAGTTCGGTGTTTTCTATGAAGAAATCGCCATGTTAAGGCGAACGAATCTGTAAGTAGATCCTTTCACATTAAATTTACAATTCAACTGACGAAATTTTCTTATTTTCCATAGTAATCAATTCGTGATAATGGCCCAAGAATGACTAAACGCAGCTGCTGGTACGCCAAAAACATCTAAATTATCAAAATTTGTGGGTCAAAACTATAGTTTGGAATAAATGAAATGAATAAATGAAACAAAACAATGCAGATATTTCATATTTTGGGAGAAAAAAAAAGTTAAGCAATAAAACAAATCCATTAGAACCGAACATTTTTAGGTTTCCAAAAAAGTACATTTTTCAAATTGATGGTTTTCCAGCTGTTGTAATTGGTGGTATCCGGATAAATTAAGTAAAGCACTCCTTTCAGATAGATTTGAAGAACTTCGTTTTATTAATTTCCGACCGGTTCATTTGACAGACCAACTAACTCTCCGCTCTCGAGATTCCCCGATTGCTTCGATCATTCTTCAAATTTGTAAACTACCACATCTCCCTTTGTTTTAACAACAATTAACATATTACTAAAACTATTAGTCAAAAACGAAGTCTTGGTGCCAGTAGGGTGGATTAGCTGATCTTGATGGCCTTTGCTGATCCGATGGCATTTGTTGATCCTGCAAAACCACTGGTTCAACTTGGATACTTGAACCGTCACCCTGCGAAACCACTGGTTCAACCTGGATACCTGAACCGTCATCACCTGCCGACACCTTTTTAAGATGTGCAGTGTTCCGTACAAACGTGTTCCCATTCTGGTCTTTAATCTCAACTTGGTTCCCCTTTCTCCTTATGACTTCGTAGCGGGTGGGTGCAAAGGTGGGCTGTAGTTTGTTTCCCGATATTAAATTTTGAACTATTACGCGATCACCCTCAACTATCCCACAAGGTTTCGCGTGACGTCGGTTATCTTCACGTTCTTTCCCATGGTATTTATTCACCAGATCTCTATCGCAAGCTTCCGGATCAATCGGCGGGGTTGTTTCGATATCTCTTAGAGACGGGATTTTGTAATGTACCGACCTGTTTTGTAGAAGTTGGGAAGGAGGTTTTCCAGTAGTCGAATGAGGGGTTGAATTGTACATAACAAGGTATTCAAGCAGATCGTTTTTCCAGTCTCGTTTCAAAATCTGACTAATTTTCAAACGTTTTAGGAGAGATCTATTCTGTCTCTCTACTTCTCCGTTTGCTTGAGGCCAATATGGAGATGTATGGTTCAACACGATCTTCCTAGACCTACAATAATTCCCGAATTCAGTGCTTATGAATTGTCGCCCATTATCGAGGGTGATTGTTCTAGGGTAACCAAAACGCACAAAAATCGGTTCTAACTCCTTTATAGTCTCTTCGGAAGTAATTCTCCGCATAACGCAAACTTCTTTATAACGGCTGTAATAATCTACGGCTACCAACAGGTATTCTCCGGTTGGAAGAGGGCCAAGAAAATCTATCGCGATGTCAATCCATGGTTCGACTGGCATGATTCTTCGTCTCATCGGTTCGGGAGCTGAAGGCCTACCGACTAATCTACATCCCTCACAACTCTTCACAAACGCTCTGGCATCCTTGTCAATCCCAGGCCACCACACACGCTCCCTTAGACGCAGTATCATTGCTGTTTCGCCAGGATGTCCCTCATGCGCCAGTTGTAGAATTCGTGGTTGTAAAGATTTTGGTATTACTAATCGAGATCCGCGAACTATTACTCCTTCGACGACATAAATTTCGCCTTTGAAAGGAACAAACTCCTTAATCCTTGAACTTACGCTGTCATCCGACCAGTTATCCGACTCGATGGCTTCTTTAAGATATACTGATTGTTCATCACAAAGTATTGCAGCCCTTATTTCAGCGATGTCAACCGCTACCGACTCTATCAAAGAGTTAACGTAAGTAACCTCGTCCGAATCGTCCACATCAGCTGAGTCAGCCGAAACCGACAACCTCGAAAGAGCATCCGCAATATTCTGCTTCCCGGGCTTATATAATACTCGAAATCTGAACGACTGCAGCCTAAGTACCCATCGTTCTATTCGACCAGGAGGACGTGAAGTGGGCTTAAAAATTGCGGTGAGCGGTCTATGATCAGTTTCCAGCTCAAATTCCCTTCCATGTAAAAACAATTGAAACTTTTCAATTCCCCAAACAATCGCTAGCGCCTCTTTCTCTGTTTGGCAATAACGACGTTCTGTCTGCGATAAGCTCTTACTAGCATAAGAGATGACTATTGGAACGGTATCCGATTGCCCTTCAAACTGTAGCAACACAGCCCCCAAGCCCACTGGAGAAGCATCGGTCACAATTCTGGTCCTCCGAACGTTGTCGAAATATCCTAAAATAGGTGCTCTGCAAACTGCATTTTTCAAATTCCTAAAAGCTGTGTCGTGCTTCTCCAGCCACTCAAACTTTTGTCCCATCACCAACAGCTGTCGAAGATCAAATGTTCTAGTAGCTAAGTCTGGGATAAACCGACCAACATATCCAACTAGCCCTAAAAAGCTTCTGACTTCTTCCGCCGTCCTAGGAGCTCTAAAGTTCTCAACGGCAACGACTTTCTCGCTGGATGGCCTTATTCCTTGGCCCGATATATGGTGACCAAGAAAAACCGTCTCATTGACCCGGAATTTGCATTTTTTAATATTGAGAACCACCCTACGCTCTTCCAAAGCTTTCAGAACAGAATCCAGAGCAGCATCATGTTCAGCCAACGATTTTGCGTAGACAAAAATGTCGTCTTGATAATTGAACGAGTTCTGGCAACTAGCTAAAATCTGCTCAATGATCTTCTGGAAATGCTCAGATGCACTGCAGATCCCAAACATTAGCCTCGTGTATCGGAACATTCCTAGGTGCGTAATGAAAGTGGTAATATAACGGCATGATTCATCAAGTTCCACTTGGTGATATGCATCCTTAACATCAAGACGCGAGAACCAGCAACAACCATTTAACCTGGACATTTTAACATACAATTAGACTCAGATTGTACTACAAGATAAAGTTTACCCACCTGGATAAAAGGTCGTCAAGAGTAGGAATCATATGGTATTCCCTTTTAATGGCCGTATTCGCTCTGCGCATGTCGATGCACAAACGCACCTCACCATTATCCTTCATGACTACAACCATTGGCGAAACCCATGGACTGTGTTCTTCTACTCGTTCGATTATCCCTGAATGCAATAATTTCTGAATTTGATCCTCAACTTTCTGACGAAGAGCTATGGGAACTCGTCGCACATGCTGGGCGACGGGTGTTACACTAATGTCAATTTCAATCCGTAATTTGACCCCTACGCAATTAGAAGAAAAACGATTAAATCACTATTATTTTTAATCACCTTTTATTTGTGAATCAAAAAAAAAATGTCAAAAAGTCATATACCTTTAATGACTGGAAAATGTTGAACATCTTCTGGAATATTATTAATGGAATTTGATTCCCACGTATTCGGCAAACCAATTCGTAAAACTCCTAGCTGCTTGGCTGAATCACGTCCCAGTAAATTTTGCTTCCCATCTTTGATCACGTAGAATGCAGTTCTCAAACAAGCCTTTTTCTTGTCACTCACAACAGATATGTTAGCTTCGAAAGAACCAACAACATTTAAACATACTGTTTGAGCATACGCCGTTAAACATTTGCTCGAAGGTTCCAATGCGCAGATCTCAGCATTACGGTTTCGAAGGAATTTCCAAGTGAACTCATCGATGATGTTATATTTCGATCCAGAGTCTATCATCATCTCAACAGTAATGCCACCAATCCGACACCATATTAGCTCATCATGGTTTTCTCCAATAGCACATATAAAGGGGGCACCTTCACCTCCGACTGATCCACTTCCAGCCATGACTTCGGGCACTTGATGAGCAACCACGTTAGATTCGTCGACAGAATTAATTTTAAACTTTTTTGGTGAATTTATTTTATGTTGAAAAGCTTGATTATAACGGCGCTTTCTATCCTCGTTTAGATTTGACCAACATTGTTTTGGAAAGTGTCCAGCCTTTCCACAGCAAGTACAGCGGAAACCGTTCGCGGGACAAAACTTCCTGTTATCATGTTGCTTATCACCGCATTTAGTACACTTCTGATTGATTGAGGACTCGACATAATTGTTTCGGCCCCTAGATTCATTTCTACCATCAGACCAACCGAACTGGTTCCTATTTGAATAACCACGATTTTCGCTATAGTTGCCAATCTTATTGATTAATGATGGTACATTTTGTGAACGGGAATCCAAAAAGAGATTTGGATTTTTGTTCAGCTCTTTAATCTGGTGTTGAACAAGATAGTGCGAATTGATAATTTTCGATAACTCATCCATATTCATAGTAGACCTTTCTAAAATCTTCCGTCGAAGGTCGGGGGGAGCTAATCTCACCAACTTATCGATAACCGCAATTTCCCTACTCTCGGCGGTGGTCGAACCGAATTGACATTTGTTCGCTTCGGCTTGGGCACGCAATAAAAACTTATCAAGCGTTTCCCCAGCGTCTGGAACTAAGGAACCAAAAGTATACCGTTCGAGCATATCATGCTGCTTTGGTGCGAAATAACCGTCCAGCTGATCGATGAGAATCTTGAACTCATCTGTTTCTTCATCATTCTCAACATTATCCCTTGGAGGAAGATTTTCGTAAACTCTTTGGAGTTGACGACCGGCTACAACCAAAAAGATATTCTTCAACTTCTTCCTTTTCTTTTTGCTCATAGCACTCGAGATATAGGTGAATTGTTTTTTATATTCGAGCCATCTTTGTCGTAACTCTGTCGACGGAATATTGTCGAGATCAAACGGTTGAATCTTGAGCAAGTACTCTTCCATAACCTAAAATATAATAAAATTTGTTTATTTATTGGTAACAGCAAAATAAAGTGTCATGGTGATTATGTTGTTATGGAAACTAATGGTTGCCATTGGCATGGCGATTATTTATATCGAATAAACAAATCAACAGTTCATCCTATTTCCAAGAAAAAAAAAAAATTCCATGCTTTCAAAGAATATTAATTATTTCATATTTCCATTAAGACAGATTTATAGGTCTCCTTTGAGCCTTATCTGAGCTCTCCTTTGAGGCTTAGGTCTCGTTCGAGACTATTTCAAGCTCTCTTTTGAGGCTTTGGTCTCCTTTGGGACTATTTCCAGCTCTCTTTTGAGGCTTATGTCTCCTTCTGGGACTTTTTTTTTTGAGCTCTCCTTTGAGGCTTAGGTCTCCTTTCGGGACTTTTTTCCTGAGCTCTCCTTTGAGGCTTTTAAATATCTCCTTTGAGATTTCAATATTTTCTAACCTTACTCTAAGTCAATGGCAACGCACATTTCACCATTGCCTCATATCTATTACTTACTCAGTAAATCAATTCCTGTAACAATCCTTGCACAGGGTTCGCCTCGTCGCCAATGTTGTAATTGGTGGTATCCGGATAAATTAAGTAAAGCACTCCTTTCAGATAGATTTGAAGAACTTCGTTTTATTAATTTCCGACCGGTTCATTTGACAGACCAACTAACTCTCCGCTCTCGAGATTCCCCGATTGCTTCGATCATTCTTCAAATTTGTAAACTACCACACCAGCAATTGAGTTTGCTGATCGTATCCAGCAATTTTTTTTGCTGGAAAACCAGCGTGACAAAAACCAGCCAAATTTTGCTGGTTTCCAGCAATGAAAAATTTTCTGTGCACATATTGTTTTATTAAGCTCTTCAGAACCTTCTTAAAACTACAATAAAAAATATTGGGCGATAGTTAAGTTTGCTTGGGCGAAGTTCCGGTATGTTGGGAGGGTTCTTATCCTTGGGCTCAACCTGAATGTTGTTAGCTGCATACCACTCCGTGGACTTTTTTCCATAATGGCAGGATGATAAATCCGGCCAAAACAGCACTGACAAGTCATGTTTTTTTTTATGAAGGACAGAAAATCCTTTACAAAATAATTTTTCACGTAAATTTCCTGGTTGACGATCTCGATTGCAACGAAAATATCGCTTTTGAAACCACAGAAAGGTATACAGATATCTTGCCAAACGGGATATTTCTTGGCAAACTTTGATAAATAGAATAAAAATCGCACTCAATCAAACACTAAATTGTTTTACTTCGATAATTTAGAATTGATTACATTTATGAACTTACTCAAACAAATTCGTATTTTGAAAGTTCCTTCTTCCAACCTTTCTGAAATTCCAAGTTCAACAATAACAACTTTTGAAAATAACATCATTGTCATTCGACTCGGAGATACGATTAACAATAGAAGTGGGGAGACAGTTAATTATCTACCCTGAGAAGATTTCAATTGTCAATGATTGATTATTGATTTTTAGTTCCAAAACACCGAACAAAAAACGACCCGACACCAATAAACAATGATACAGGGGATGGTTTCCCATTTGCTCTCGTTTCCCGATAAGATATCGCCCCGAAAAGTTGAAACTGCGATGCACCCGCTCAGCAGTAGCAACAAGGCGCGCGAAATTTTGTCTGTTGCCGCACAAGGTGATTGATTCCGGCGGCGGCCGTTCAATTTTGATTGAATAAAATCGTGCCCGCGAAATCAAAATCACTCAACTCGCTGCTGATTGGCTGGGGTAAAAGGACACACCTCCGGCTCTATAGCCAGCAGCAGCTAGTGATGTAGAATAAACGCGACGTTAATTTCATTCCCATGCCCGAATTTCTTCGCTATTTTTTTTTTTTTGGCCCGGCACCCGGTTAGTGAGTTGGCACTTATTATATTTTATTTTTATGGACCATGTTTTGCTCGTTCGCTTGTTATCTCCCAATGAACAGCCGATCGGTCATTGAGTGTGATTTCCGATTTTTTTCTACTTCGTTTGACTTAAATTCGACGAAATCGGCATGCATCACATGATTTTCAATTATCAAACAGTTCATGTTCGTTCCTGTACGAATCAAACTTATCTCGTATAACTGTATTTTCTGAATGTTGCATCAATGCACTTTTGATAGGTTCTTTCGCTTCTAAGATTATCACCACTTTTGCTCATAGCAACTATAGAGCATGATTAAAACGTTAAACTTTCCAATCTTTCCATGTCGCGATGCAGTTTATAAAAAAGTGCACACATTCGGTTCCTTTATAAAAGTCTGCATTAAATAGATACTTCTAACGATATTAGCAATAATAGCTGCGAATCCATCCTAGTTCCAAAATTTATCGGAATAGGATTCAACATTGTGCAATACCTTTGACGAAAATGGATACTTCTGAAGTATCTCGCTCAGATGTTTTCTAGGTTCAAACGGTCGAATGCTTTTTTTAGAATAAACGAATACTATAGGAAAAGTCCTAGATTTCGTTGATTTGTTCCAATAGAATTCGCAGCATTGTGAAATGCCCTGATTGCTTTCGGAAAGGAACATCAATTTTATTCCGGATCCTACTTATGATCTGTTTTCAAAGTTGTTTGGTGGTTGTACGGGGAAAAGTTATGTTACGCCTGATATAGGGGGAAGTTGTCTACTACCGGACACTTAAGGTTTTTAAGCAATAACTTCAAAAATAGATTTTTGTAAATATTGGTTCCTCTACTGATTTGAAGAGTATCAATATTATGATTACTTAACTATATTAGAATAAAAATAATTTACAACATATTCATGTGGTAAGAGAAATCATTTCATGTTAGTTTTCGCTCATTTCCAAAAGTGTTGTCTATGGCCGGACACTACGAATTACTTCACCTAAGTTGTCACCAATGGCACAAAAACGTAGCAAAATGACTGAAATCTCTTGAGCAGGTCTTGTGAGTTATGTGTTTTCCAATACTGAACGTTCTTTGAAGCCAGTCATAAATTTTTTTTTGACAAACCAGAATGGAACATTTGTTTCGAAAAAACTAGAGAAAAATTCTCTATGACCGGACAGCGAAATCTTAAGTTTCTCAGAGGACCAAAATAGTTTCATTATTGAATCCTTATCTTCTGCTAACCATTTGAGAGTGCTATAGAGATGAAAAAATGAAAGTTTCCAATTGAAATCATCTATAATTTCGAATATTTTCTTGTCCGGTCATAGACAACAACTTGGTGTCCGGTCATAGACAAATCGAATTTTGTTTTATTTTCCTAATATTTCGTTTGAATTTCCGTTTTGTTATCTCATATCTACTGTAGTCGAAAGATAACCAATCAACGATGTCGTTCATGTGCAGTTCAAATTTTACAAGCCGAAAAAACTGACCACAATACAAATGCAAAGTTTAGGCGATCCTCTCCGTACTACTAGGCAAAAGTTTTAGATGCCTATCATTGGTTTACCTTTTCAGATTGGATTACAATTTTTCTAACACCATATCAGGCTACTATTTACTTTATTTTCATGGTGTTAAAACATTATTAGGATATTGTGTTTTCGAAAATCTATGTTGTCCGGCCATAGACGATGTCCGGCCATAGACGACTTCCCCCTATCACATTTAATTTTTTTCACCACTCATTACTATAACGAATTTTTGTAAATTTTAACAAATTAATTTGCAACTTTTCTCATTCCCTTCGAGTTTCGGTAAGATCTTCGAGTTGAAGATGATAAAGAATAGCTGCGAATGCATCTTTCTACCAGAATTTATCGGAATTGGATCCAACAACCATTGTGCAATACGAAAATGCATTGCACTTCACTTCTATGAGATAGATTTCTGGAGTGTCTTTGAGATTGTCCATAGGGCTGCTCAGATATTTTATTGGTTCTAATACGAATTATAAAATCGTAGCATTGTGAGCTGGTCTGCTTGTTGGCTTCGTAGAGTAGCATAAATTTTCTTCAGCATCCTACCTAGGATCTATTTGCAGAATAATTTGAGACAACCTTGGTTATCAAAATCATGAATCTGATTTTGGAAATACGAGGCGCACGCCTCCAGATCTATGACACGTTGACGACGCGGTTCGGCGTGTTGGTCGGGTTAGTGAATTTTGATGGTTCAAAAAAGAAATTTCCTGTGGAGGAATTAAATAGCTGAGTTGTGAAGTGGATTGTCTGAAACTTTTTGATGAAAAATCACTAAAGGAATATCGAGAAATGAAAAAAAATTGCCAGCAATCCCAATTCGGCATAACCGAAAAGTGATTTGTGATAAAATCGAGGGTTTTGGAGATTGTGTGTGGTATATTTTTTTTTTGTCGAAAATATTAAGTATATAAGGCAGAAAGATTGAGGTGTCGAGAGTTCCTGTTGTGTTTTGTGATATTTGAAAAGTGGGGCTCGGAATAAAAGTTTTGGTGAAGTTATTTTGTGTGTTAATCGCGATTGCCGGTTAGCTAAATTTGTATTTCGCGCGGTGCGAAGATCCTTATTTGTGGAAAAAGGCGTAAGAAGAAAAAGCAGCGCCATGAAATTGCCCAGGGAAATACAGTGAATAGTTATATCGCATTTGGGGGAGTGTATGAGTGTTCAAGAATTCATAGTTTGAACTGATAGAGGTTCAGGTGCAATGGGAATACTTCAGGGCTAAATAACTACAACCAATCTGTTTGACGATACAACTATGAATGACATGAAATTTATTTCAGCTTGCTTTTATATATGAACGGACTTGAATTCAGTTCAGCTGCTTTGTTGCGCGACAAAATGATGTCGCAAACCTAACAGACGCTGCAACACTACTCCTCGACATCAGTTGGAAGAATACCGATAGCTTCTCGTAGCTGCCTCAATTTGACTGCACCCAATGGCTTGGTGAGAAGATCCGCTTCCATCTGCTCCGTAGGACAGTATCGAATGGAGATGACACCAGTTTCCGCCAAGTCCTTCACAAAACAATATTTGGTGTCGATGTGCTTTGATTTTCGTGAAGTCCTGTTTGCCGCTGCAAGTGCAATACAACTCTGGTTGTCTTCGTTGACCACAATTGGCAGCTTCAGATGTTCTCCCAAATCTGTTATCAAACGACGAAGCCACTGCAATTCTTGCAAAGATTCCGCTAGTGCTATGTACTCCGCCTCAGTGCTAGAGAGAGACACGCAAGTCTGCTTCCTGCTTGCCCAGTCA